>NC_061087.1:100789186-100804186 GCF_015104395.2 Macrobrachium nipponense | reverse complement strand
GTGCCGTAACAACATTCCCATTTTTGCTTTACATTTTGCCAACAGAATGGCTATTTGATCATTGCATAACATGTTCCTATTCATCATCACACCAAGGTCTTTAACTGCTTCCTTATTTGTGATTGTCTCATTATTAGGTCCCCTATATGCATATAGCTTTCCTTCTCTGTCTCCATAATTTATTGATTCAAATTTATCAGAGTTAAATACCATCCTATTTACCTCTGCCCAATCATATACTTTATTAAGGTCTCTTTGTAGAGCATTCCTATCTTCATCACAAGTAATTTCTCTACTTATTCTTGTGTCATCAGCGAAACTACTCACTACCGAATCCTTAACATTACTGTCTATGTCTTCAATCATAATAACAAACAATATTGCAGCTAGCACCGTACCTTGTGGCACAACGGATATTACCTTGGTTTCATCCGATTTCTCATCGTTTGCAATAACTATCTGTTTTCTGTTGTGTAAAAATTCTTTTAACCATCTTCCTACTTTATCTACGATATTGTGTTTTCTAATTTTCTTTGCTAATATATTATGGTCTACTTTGTCAAAAGCTTTTGCAAAGTCTAGATAAACCACATCTGTTTCATTTCCGCTTTTCATATTTTTGAATATGTTCTCACGGTGGACTAACAGTTGGGTTTGTGTACTTTTTCCGGGTACGAAACCGTGTTGTCCTATATTAAACAAATTATTTTTTATTAAATGTTTCATAATATTTTTCTTCATTACCCTTTCATACACTTTCATAATATGTGATGTTAGACTCACAGGCCTATAATTACTTGCCTCTAGTCTTGATCCACTTTTGAAAGTAGGGGTGATATATGCTAATTTGTGCTCATAATAAATCTTGCCTGTATCTACACTTTGCCTTAATAATATTGCAAGTGGCTTTGCGATAGAATGAACTACTTTCTTTAACAAAATAGCAGGGACTCCATCCGGCCCTGCAGAGAGAGAGAGAGAGAGAGAGAGAGAGAGAGAGAGAAGGGAAGGTGGTTTGTTGTGCAAAGTGGACTGAATTGCACTGATCTGAGCAGAAACCTTATGATTCCGCGAAGCTGGAAATCTGGAAAGAGCAAAATTAATGGATAAAGTTGCTGAAACTCTGTTCGAGTCATAAGATTCTTCATGCAAGCACGTGCAAGCGCCATTAAGTTTTTACTTTCACTAAATGTATAATGTTGTGCTCAACCTAAAACATTTTAAAAATTACATTTATCGTTGTTGAAAATTTCTGAAAAGAACAAAATTAAAATGGGTAAATAAAAAGTTAAATTGCTAAATGTAATGAATATCACATTATTTTTCATACAGACAAGCAAAATCATTAAAAATATTTGCAAATACCAAACAAGGTGAGATCACTGACATTTGATGCTTATCTAAAATAAAATAAAAAAAAAAAAAAAGCGGAATTATTAGAAGTCAAAGCACTGAAAATAATCATTAGATCTTTAAAGAAAACTGTGACATCCTAAAAGATGAAAAAAAGATGCACTATATCTAAAGCAAAATAAGAATCTCCCTCTCCTTCTTGGTTTTAACATCCCACTTCGGACCTCAAGAAACAGGTCGTAAGGCGCTAATGAGGAGACTTCCGAAGTGTTTACCAACAAGATTTCGAGTTAAGCAAGGAAGCTCTTGGCTTAACGTTCTGGTGTGAACGGTCTTTTACTTATTTTCTCCGTCTTTTATTTGGTTTATTGAGTTTTTCGTATCTACTCACCTACTGGGTTTTCCTTTGCTCTGATAACTTGCTGCACCATTCACTGAATATAATTTGGAGTCAGTCATTGCAAACTATTTGATTACTGACTGGCCTAGCATATCCAAGGTTCTCACTGTATGGTTAGCGATTTCCTTAGCTCAGTTATAGAGAAAGGCAGATGCAGAAAGTATCTCGTGACCCCTCGGTACCTTCAGGTTTTTTGAGACAGTTTCTTCTGTAAGCCTGGAATCCGCGTTGGAAATAAATGGAGAAGCTCGAGCCTATTCAGGTGGGATTCGAACTCACGCAAGATAGGCTATGGTGAGGTGCCACAAAGAAGGATGCCTCATTTTGGCCTTGCGTGGTTCGAACCCAACTTGATAAGGTGAGAGTTCCTTCGGATTCAGTGCTTACAGGAGTATGTGTATCTGAATGAAGTAAATGAAGAGAGATATGAAGAGGTCATTCTGGCTTGATATTTATTAATGATACAATATTAATGTAGTTATTTTCAACGTTTCTATTATCTATGGGAAATTAGCATTTAATACTTAGTGCTGTCAAACGCGGGGTTATGCCATGATCTCTGCAACACGACTATCGACAGAACTGGGCCAAGGCTCACGTACAGGAGATTATACTTTTATTTATTTATTTATTTATTTATTTATTTACTTTTTTATTTATTTATTTATTTATATGCACTCCGTATAATCTTACTGATTCATGGGCTCTCTCTTGTTTAAAAAGTGTATTCATATCATGAATTAAAGTCAACAAAATAAACAAAATCAAAACTTGCTGGATTATAAAGACATCAGAAACAATAAGAATGAAATCAGTGACGCACCGTCTTTCCTCCAGTGAACAAAGGACTTTTGCCCTTCCTTGAAGTTTCATGAAGTTTTGGTTCAATGCAATATATCATTCCTCCGCCTGGACACTGATGGCCCACATTGCATTGCAGAAACTTGTGACGCTTTGCCCAAATTTTCTTCTCGAAACAGTGTGCCCATATATCATCTTCGGTGATTTATAACTGAAAATGCTCAAATTCGAGCAGGCGCGAGGAAGGACTCTTCCCTGATAATGTGTTTCTTAGTGTGCCTTCGAGTTTAGCAGATTTGAATTATATATATATATATATATATATATATATATATATATATATATATATATATATATATATATATGATTATAATAGATATGTTTCAGGAAGTGAGTGTTATTGAGGGTTTTGTGTCAATACGAGTCTTGAAATGCTTCATTATAATATATTTTATTGTTGTCAATAAAATAGTGATTAGAATATATATATATATATATATATATATATATATATATATATATATATATATATATATATATATATATATCAGTCGATGCAAGGTGAAGGACAATCCTTTATTCCCATTATTTGTACTTTATTGTCCGAGCGTTTCAAGACATAAAAGTCCCATTATCAAGCTAAAAAAAAGATAAAACATAAGTTAAAATCATAAACTCATATCCGAGTTTATGATTTTAACTTATGTTTTATCTTTTTTTTAGCTTGATAATGGGACTTTTATGTCTTGAAACGTCGCGACAATAAAGTACAAATAATGGGAATAAAGGATTGTCCTTCACCTTGCATCGACTGATGTCTACTGGTGATAGAACCGCCTTCAATTTTAACTGTATATATATATATATATATATATATATATATATATATATATATATATATATATATATATATATTTACTCTTCATAGACAAAACAGACGTTAATCTTTATTCAACAACTCTCATGTTAGGGGTAAGCAGAGCTTTTTATTTCGCTTTAACCCTTAATCGACTCACTGAAAGCACCACTTGCTATGTGCTTACACAAGCAATATTTGCATTTGGAGCTAATGATTAGCAGCGCTTGAAAGATCATGCTAGCTTAAAGCAAAGAGACGCCTCGTGTCAATCAGTGCTTGTCGTGTAAAGCAAGCAGAGGTTGATGTGAAAACTCATTATAACAAAACAAATACTCTTCTCAATCCCAAGGGAGTTTTTACTCTAAATTATACAACAGAGTCGATTTTAGCAAGACCACAGCATCCCTACTACCCTGCATTAGACACGGCCTTTTCTTAGTGAATGTTTTATTATGTGTGGCTTGAAGGAAAGATATCCTTGAAGTAAGGTGTATTAATGTATAATAATAGCAAAACACCCAGGGATCACTGGCACCTATGTATACAAAAGTTGATGTCCTTGTAAACCATAATTATATGCCATAATGTGAACAGAGCTGATGCTCCTTGACAAATAGTACTTGAAATACAGTCCAATAAACGTTACGTAGACTCTCAATTAAATATATATATATATATATATATATATATATATATATATATATATTATAAAGTACCTTAAATGATTGATGTATTCACTCGAATTTGCACAAACTGAATGGCTACAATAAACATGTTTGATGACCTGATGAATTTCCTGATGAAGTACTGATTAGTTAAACCGATCAATCAATCACTTAATGGCAATCTGAACTTACTCTCTGATATATTTGTGTTAGAAATAGAAAAAAAAATTCTCAAGTGAAATGTCAGTTTGGGTAATCGAGGCAGCGACTAAGGCGTAGGTTAAACAACAGCATCCGTAGGGTTATTTAAAATTCCAGTTTATGTGCTTTGTTATTCCCTAGTTCCCTTCAATCCCTCAGGCATATTAGACGGTTCGAGCTATTTGCATTGCTGCTGTGACACGACATTCTCTTGAATTAATAAAGGCTCCTTAGAATATTTACGGAAATCTCTCTCCAGGCAAAACAAAGACGTATACCTGGCTGAGCTCCTGCCAAGAAAGCTTCTCACACGTTGGATTCTCTCTCTCTCTCTCTCTCTCTCTCTCTCTCTCTCTCTCTCTCTCTCTCTCTCTCTCTGTGTGTGTGAACAAGGAGAGAAGAATTCAGTTGGGTACTTTTGTTTATGTACAAAGTAACATGTTGATAGGTAAATCTATAGGCGACCGGATAGATGAATAGATAGCCCAGTAAAGTTGCATTCTTTCTTCACGTTTTCAGTGACAGAAGTCCTTTGTTCACTGCCAGGCATAGCTTCTGGGTCTTTACAGTTTTCTACCTACAATTTACAGAATTGCCTTGTTATGTAATCTGACAACGGCAATGCATTATTTTTTTTTTTTTTTTTTTGGTCAAAGACGAAAGCAAAGTAGCTACCTACCAGGGTTGGCAATGATTAAATCAAACTGATTTAATCAAAGGATTAAATCATTGATTTTTTTGTTCATTAAAAAAAATCATGATTTTTTTAAGTTAAAAGCAAACAAATTGAAAAATATGGTTTGGAAGTTAATAAAAACTTGAGCATAACTGTGCTGCATCTATTTATTTTGATATAAAAAAAAATTGCAAGTACATACTTTAGGCCAGAACTGGAAACCTAAAAGATAAATCAATAGTAATTATGTCATAAAATACATTTTAAGGAAAAAAAGGATGGAAAAAACATCTAACAAATCAAATAACTAAATAAATAAAAAAAATATCAAACAAATAAAAAGAATCCAATAAATCAATGATTTTTTTGTTTCATAATTTTTTTAAAATCAAACAAATCACCAACCCTGCTACGTAAAAATTTTTTGCTTTGGTTTTATTATGATTGTGAGTAATCTGGTCTGTAAAGAAAGGGGTAAATCATGAAAATAAGACAAATGGTAAACAGTACAGGGTTTTAGTACCAGAGATATTAATTAGTAACGTAACTATCGAGAGAAATAGTGGTTGTAATTTTTTTCATATCACATCGTAAAAATATTTTTCTTTATCATAGAGTATACTTTTCTGGCGTAACCTTGATTTGTAAGTCTCTCTCTCTCTCTCTCTCTCTCTCTCTCTCTCTCTCTCTCTCTCTCTCTCTCTCTCTCTCTCTCTATAAGTTTTTGGTAGGACTCATGTTTAAATATACCACAATCGTCAAATTATCAAATATGGTAAAGTTTCTGGTCGTTTTCTGACATGGGTGGAAGGCATTTACCTTTTTCTGTACAAACTGTCAGAATAAAAGTATGCAAACTTATAGACAGAACAAACAAATCGAGTAAGATAAAGGCGGTTGCGTGAAAGGAAATTTAGCACTGGATGCAAAAGAGCAAGTGCTTTGTAAACCCTTCGAAAAAACAAGGAAATACGGGTCAAGAAATGGAAAGAAAAATGCTCTACTCTAGAATGCTGAGTCTTTTCTTCTGTATCCGAAAACGTTTCCACTATTGTCCCGATTTGCCGTGATTTCTGTGTGTGTGTTTGTGTGAGTGTGTGTGTGTGTGTGTGTGTGTAGGAAGTGGGGAGGGGTAGGGGGGGTTGTCTTTTCTTCTCCTGCCCCCCACACCGCCCCCACCCCCAATCCCCCGATTCTTTTGTTTTTCAATAGTCTGCTCTTTGCTTAAAAAAGCCCGTCTCGCTGGAACTTGACTCAGTCTAGCTAAACAAAGGAAGTATTGACTCTCCTATTGTTTGCTCCTGTTCGGTTTTGCATTTCTGTTTCAGCCGAACCCTCTCTCTCTCTCTCTCTCTCTCTCGTCTCTCTCTCTCTCCTCTCCTTACGTTAGCTCATTTAGCTCCTCCCCCCCCCCCCCCCCCCTCTAGTTTTTTATGCTTTTGCGCAAGACTCGTGTCCAACTGGAATCTGGGAATTATCAGAAACAGAAACCGATGTACTTTTTTTTTATGGGATTTTATCTATTTTTTCTCGTCGTTTCCCAGTGATGTTGTTTTGTTTGCATCCCAGAACAATAAAGATTCTCATCTTTGAGCAAAGACCAGTATGTATTCGTTTCTTTTGCTTTTGCACGTTCATTCATTTATATATATATATATATATATATATATATATATATATATATACACACACACATACACTTATCTTACTCATTTCCACTGTGTGTATTTCATTCAGAGAACGTAAAAGGACTAACCGCTAATTAACAATGGCATTGAATATATCATATTCAGAGTCCATTCATTTTTCAGTGTGTTTTATCATTTCTGGCAGCAACAAATACGTCCTATTCAGAAAAAGCTTATGCCACTAATATGCTGCGTTGAAATTAGTCCACTCTATTCTTGCCAAGTCGGTTTCGTTAGCCCTGTGACCTAATTAGCGGGTCAAGCGTCCTTGAAAACGAGGTAATGCCCTTACGCGTATAATTCTTTGCCCGTGCTGCAAAATGTCGACCGCGAATAGTGTTTTGATTCGTTGAATCATTTTTTTTAATTAAGGGTCACGTCAAATACTTAGTAAATTGGTCTGGAATAATAACAGCGAAGCCCATTTGTTTTGTTCAATTTTTCTCACGTGCGCAAATGAGTTCAGGTTCTGAATAAGAAGATGGTTTAATTATATGTTTTATTTTATAAGCATAGATAGGGTCAGGTTTCAAATAATAATCAATAATAAAAGCCATTTCATGTATGTATTTAACTTTCACTTATAAGCACAGCTAAAATCTATTACTAAATAATAACAATCACAAAACAATAATGAGAATTATTACCAGGTCACCTTACTTATTCGATTTTTATTCATGGAAGATCTCTCTCTCTCTCTCTCTCTCTCTCTCTCTCTCACTGAGGGATTTGGGGAAACCCGAACGAGCTGTAAGGTCTGTAAGGTAATCTCTCTCTCTCTCTCTCTCTCTCTCTCTCTCTCTCTCTCTCTCTCTCTCTCTCTCACTGAGGTACTTGGGAAACACGAACGAGCTGTAAGGTCTGTAAGGTAATGTCTCTCTCTCTCTCTCTCTCTCTCTCTCTCTCTCTCTCTCATCATTCTTCCATTTATTCTTTCATCCTCACCTGCTTACGCAAAGTTGACAGATTCCAGATTTCATTTAGATGACTTCATCGGCCGCTACTTTACTTCATACGTTTCAGCTTCGCATCGACGCATTAAGGACGTCAATAATTCCGAAAAGCCTTATTCTCAGAAATAAATGGAAGCAGCGATTAATGCCAGTTATTGAACGTCACATTGTTCTCCGATCCCGCTCACCTTTCATTGAACGCCCCGTGTGAACCTGGTTGTTTTCGTAAGCATCGAATGGCTGTCAGTTTTGTCTGATTATCGTATCGTTTTGTTTACCGTCTTCATATTTTTTACATATAGTGATTTATCGTCATAAAACCTCTCGGCTACGACTGTCGAAAGATAGTCCACACTCCTCAACAAACATTCATTTTATAATTACGAATCTCAGCCGTAGACGAAAATAAATGGAACAGGGAACATGGAACAGGGAACGGCGTCTGTGCAGTTAATCTCGACGTTCGATCGTGTTGTCTTCATTGTGCCCGCTAGTGATCGAGGGACTATTGTTCTCGAATGTTTTGGCGTGTTATAATTATCTCGTATCAGTTTAGCTTTGATTAATAGTTCTCGTGCGTTTATTTAATATTTCCTACTCGGTCTCAGCAGAGTTCATCACAGACGAGAATCTCAAATGGGTAACCCTTGTAAGCCCATATTCTTATCGGCCAGAAAGCGAGTCTTGCAGATCAAAATGCGACATAAACTCCAGCCAGACTTTCCTTACAGATATCGTTATTAGATTTTGCTGCAAAACTCTACAGTAGGCATAATACTCAGGATATTCAAAGGACATTGGGGATAATCATCATAAGTTAATCCGTCAGCATTGGATTTAAAGAGAGAGATACTGTACGTCAGAATCATTTTCTTGGTTGATTATTAATCCTCAGGTAATGACATACCTAGAAAAATCAAGGAAACTTGGATGTCTTCATTAGCTAAAAAAAAAAAAACCGTGTTTATGAATATCATATTTTAGAAATGATTTCATGAACATTTTGAACAAACCGTTGAAGGCGAAAATGGCCGCGCACACTTTTGCGAAGCCTTCAAACTCAAAATGAAATTGGAGAGAGAGAAAATCCGGTCAAAGGAGAAAAATGGCAAAGAAAAACTGGTGGGAATTCATTATTGACAGCCGGTAATGAAATAAAATTCCCCCGTGATCATCTTTTTAACTTAGGAGTTTCGTATTGACGTGTATCAGTAAAAGGGGGATGGCAGGCAATGTTCGCGTTGGAAACACAGAAGAAGAAAGGACAAAAATACATTAAATTCGGGTTTTCATGAAATCCTGTTTACAGGTGTGGATTTCTCTCGTCGCAAAATCTGAATATAAATAGAAAGTCATAGGCGTGCTAAGCAATGAATGGCTTTAGTTTATTATCTTTCCTCCTTTGAGAAGGCTTGAAACGAGTGAGTATTTATGTCTTTATATTGGGAAGGTCTTATCAGAGAGAGGAGTACTTGGATGAGAAAATTTCTTGCTAGCATTTGTTCGAATCCTTTCAAAAGGTTTCCAAACGAAATTGCAATCCTGGAGATCTGCAGAAGAAAGTATTGGTTGGCTGTCTCTCCGATTCATTTCAGGTGTTTCTCTCTCTCTCTCTCTCTCTCTCTCTCTCTCTCTCTCTCTCTCTCTCTCTCTCTCTCTCTCTCTCTCTCTCTTGAACGTCTTTCTTTTTAATGTCAATTTTGTTTTTTCACCTCTCTCTCTCTCTCTCTCTTTGTCGACTCTACTCTCTTCTCATATCCTCAGAAATAAGTTCTCAACTTTCCTCATTTTGTTTTTCTTCGTGTTATCCTTCGATTGCTTTTTAACTCGTGTTCTGCTTCCCCTCACTTCGTGACTTACTTTCGGAAGTTCAGAAATTTACCTTCTATCAAAGTCTTAATATCTATTTATGCCTTTTTTTACTTCATTAACTTTCTTAAACTACTAAGGCTACTGACGAACAAGAATTACGTTTATTTATTTAGGCAAATTCTAAATTTATATTTACCTTGTGATAATTAGATTTTTTTTTCTAAAACGTATTCAGCTTTTACGGCTTGCTAGCTTGAAAGATATTCTATTATAGCAATGACATTTTGGTTAAAGAGATCCCATTACAAAAATCATTACATAACAATTTTTAGCAAACGACTGAAGGGGAGAGTGTTATAGTTTCTTTCGTGAAATTAACAAAATCAATGTGAAACGCCAGTGAGAAAATTCCATCGGAGTATAAAAACGAAAATTCATCACTTACAGCCCATAATGAAATAAAATTATCTTTTCGTTATCCGTTTTTTTTTTATGATTTCGGATTGATGTGCCGTGAGGAGAGACGGGACGCAGGGAATAATCTCGGCCAAGGTGTGATACGTTTGCAATGCAAGGAATGACAGAAATTCAATAACTTCTTTGTTAAAGAAACCGTAATATAATAAGGGCGTCTATTTCTCTGCTGTGCGAAATCTAATTCGTATAAATTTAAAATAGGAGCACCTGAAATACAGTTTTTTGGGTCCGCCGTCAGATCTTAAAACTACCGAGGTTAGAGGGCTGCAAATTGGTAGGGTAGATTATCCCACCCTCCAATCATCAAGCATACCTCATTGCAGCCCTCTACCATCAATAGTTTTTAATGCATTAGTTCAGTACTTTACCTTATAAATCTCATTAAAATGACAATGCTGTCTTTATATTAGCAAAACATCAACGGACAAATATTTTCTTGTTACGAAAATCAGGTAATATATTTTGTATCTATATTTGCCTAAAACGGGAAACATTTCCATCTTTCCCTGGTACATACTTGAAATTAAGGATCAGTACCATTTTCATCCTTTTGGCAAGAACGTTTCGGAAGGAAATGCAATGTTTGAATAGGTTTGCCAAATAATTGATGAATTTAATTATAATTTCAGATGACAGCAAAATACAGAGAAAAGATTTAATTATAATTGCAAAAGACAGAGCAAAACACAGAGCAAATACATGGCATACTAGATCATACCAACATAATATTTAAAGGAGAAACCAATTATCAACAGAACCAACTTCGTTGCGTATTAGAAAATGATTAATAAGTTTACCAATTGAATTCAGGTATACCATGTCAATCAAGCTTTCAATCATTTATTGTTGCATGGACAAATACATTTCAGATAACATCTATTATCTCTAGCTCACAAAACTGTATCAAAATATGCAAGCATAAATATTTTTATTCATTTTTATCATTAGATTATCGTATTGATTAGGGAGACCACGTGGCCACTTCCAATCCTTTTTCCAGAGAAGGAATTCGAAGTATTTTTGCTCTAAATAGAGGAGCTGACGCCATCTGTTGGAAGGACCACAGCATTTTCATACGTGGCCAAGTAATGGTCTCAGTTTTTTTATATTTCTATTTTTCTCATAAACTAAATAATCAAATCAGTTGGAATATCTAGAGTACCATTTTATTAGAATAGCATTCCCTTACGTGTAAATACCTTACCTATATCTAATGTCAGTAAAATGTTTTTAATCTCAAGTGAAGATCAGTTTCACCCACACTAAAAATTCCCTCGTCATACTTAATGCCACGTAGATGCAGGACTGCCAACAAAAAAGTAGGCAATCATGTGTTGTCACTAGGAATTATAAAACGATTCTGTTGGCACATAAGATATACAAAAGGCTAAAGGGAAAATCTTAGTTTTACCAGACCACTGAGCTGATTAACAGCTCTCCTAGGGCTGGCCCGAAGGATTAGATATTTTTTACGTGGCTAGGAACCAATTGGTCACCTAGCAACGGGACCTACAGCTTATTGTGGGATCCGAACCACACTATATCGAGAAATTAATTTATATCACCAGAAGTAAATTCCTGTGATTCCGCGTTGTCCGAGCCGGGATTCGAACTTCGGACCACTAGATTGGCAGCCGAGTGCGAAACCCCTTATCCAGCGAGGAACTATACAGAAGGCTAATATTCATTATTTATCACTTTTAGTTTGTTAAACTATAAATAAAATGGTACATTTTCGTGGAATATCTTCGTCCAAAACCTGGTAAGTTGGCAATTCTAACAGCACCGAGTTCAAGGACTCTAAACAATACCAACAAAAAAGTATGAATTTCGTCTTCTCATGGAGAAATATACAACGATTATCAGGACAATTTAAAAGTATAAGAAACAAATTTGCTTTATTTAATATTTTTAGCATGTCGAATAATATTTAAAGGGTATATTGACGGTGGATTCCTTCTTTGAGAACTGAGAAGGTTGGCAATTTCAACTGTACCGTCTCCAAGGAGGGAAAACAACTCGAATGTTTTTACTTGAAGCAGAGAATGATAATGTATTGTCATTAAATATTCTAGCTCGTTGAGATATGTAATTAAATAAGCGAATGAATGCGTCATTGAATATATTTAAGTGAGTGTATTTAAATGGGAATCAACATTTTTATTTTATCTAAGGTAAACGTTAGCCATGGTCGTTCGTCTATATTTATACATATGCAATGGCTGCGTGTGTATCCCATTGTATACTCATAGTTTACTCAAGGAGAGGAAAGGTTATATCATTATTTATTTTAATTTCGAAAGGAAGTAAATAACAAAATAATTGTTAAGAGGAATAGCAAAATTCAGCAAGCCACGATCAAGTACGAATCTGATCAAAACTTCCTCTCTATCAGTATTTCAATGTTAAAATTAATTAAAGACTGAGGACAGTTTTTTTTTAACAAAAACGTTATTTACCTAAATCACCTGCTCCTGTCTTAGCAGTTTAAATCAAAGTTCTCGCGGACCCGAAAAAAATGAAGGATTAAAAAAAAACACAACGAGCCAGCCTAACCACATTTCTATTAAAACCAACGCAATACAGCCACCCATCAAAGAAAAAGAAAGACCTTCTCTGGGCGGAGGCAAGACCACTGCAGGAAATTGCCCGTTGGAAGCATTTGTCATCAGCCAGCCATAAGGCGAACACCGAAAGCCATATTCGGTGAGGCGGAATAAAGACCACGTTCCTGGTGTTCTTTTATGGGCAATCCCATCCCGGATAAATGGCCCTTGTGGGGAGGGGGGAGGGGGGAGGGGGGAGGGGGAGGGATGGGATGGCGGTGGAAAGGTGTGGGTGGGGGGGGAGGGGGGGAGAGGTCTTAAGGACCCCAAGGAGGTGGTAATGCTAGATTGCATGATGGTGATTTGGGCCTCATTGGACGATACACTTTTTTTTCAGGATTGTATTATGCTTTAATGTTATTGTTAGTTAAGAATGGGATTATTTGGCGATGGCTAATATATTCTAATAGCCAATAGATCTTAATGGATTTAAATAACCAATACATTTTAATGTATTTTCATAGCCAGTAAAAATAGATTTTAATTGGCAAGAGCTTAAATAGCCAATAGACTTAATAGATCTCAATAGCCAATACATGTAATAGATTTTGATATCCAATAGATTTAAGTATATTTAATAGCCTAGGAGATTTAAAATACTGAAAAGGGTAAAATTCAAGATATATAAGCAATTCTCACATCCGTATTTAACTCATAGTATTGAAAATATAATTTTCAGAACATTCATCAGCTCATGAGAAAAAAACACTTCAAAATATTCTTAGATTTTTCAAAACACAAAAAGAAATATTCAGAAAATCTTTGAAAGACTATTTCTGTCTCACGTGCACGGTTTGCCTTCTCTTTCCTTCCTTCCTTCCTTCCTTCCTACCTACCTTTCAATTGAGACAAATTCATCAAACGACTTTCTTTGTCTTTCAGGTAAGGAGAACAGCTGTAGGGAGGAAGAAATGCAATTTGGTGAGTTATTATTTTTCGATATTCCATGACAGCAACTTGTTTCCCTGACCAAGAGGGAAGTGTAATTCAATCACTGTTGTACGCACGTCTGCATAGAGAAATGTGCCTCGAATGTGTGTATCGCTCATGTGTGTGTGTGTGTGTGTGTGTGTGTGTGAGTTGAAACAGGAGAACAGTTTTTGCTTGTTCTGTCTCTGCCGTGTTTGTGTGTGTGTGTGTGTGTGTCTGTGTACGTATTGAATGTGTGAAGGGCACTAGTAAATATATTTATCTTGCATTATTTCTTTTTAAATGTACAGGATATATCTAATATATATATATCTATATATATATGTATATTATATATATATATATATCATATAATAAAAGGAGCTGTCTCCCTCTTCAGGTAGATGAATGAGAAAAGTTACAGAAAAGGTGGTATTTATACCATGAGGTCCATCCACACGTAAGCCAATTTAGGTCACTCCCGCTGATAATCTTCCTTTAATCTTCTTAAACGTTGGTTCAATGAAAACCTTGTCGATGATATCTGAGTCCCATGCTCCTTTTGAGATGTTCATTACCTGTCTCTGTTTAATCAAGGCCGATTCCATCATTTGACTCTTGTACCGGCAGTTGCTGCTATAAATTATACGTGACAAATTCCAGTTTATTCTATGGTTATGTTCATTTATATGGTTGAAAATAGCTGAGTTCTGTTGTCCACACCTAACTGACCGTTTATGTTGTATTAATCTCTGGGGAAGTAATTTTCCTGTAAATCCAATGTGAGATTGGTCACAGTCCAGGCATGGGATTTCATAAACGCCTGTGTCCTTGGGGGATGTCTTTTGTTGGACGTTAATCAGGGATTTGGCTAAGGTGTTTGGGTAAGTAAATGCAAAAGGGTTAGATTTTCCGAGGGTCTGGGCCACCGTCTTAATCCTGTCCAGGTGTGGAATTTTCCTTTTATTGTTGGGTGTGTCTCTGGTCTTGTCTTGAGGGAGTCGGTAGAAAATTACGTTTTTTGTGAATTGCTTTCTCAATTACATGGTCAGGACCTTAAAGACGAAAGTTGCTTACAAATTAGTTCAAATTCTTTTTCCAGGAAATCTGGGGAACAAATTCGTAAGGTTCTTAAGAATAGGTTGCTGGCTACGCCTATCTTGATAGGAATGTCATGATAGCTGAAGTAGTGAATGTATGAAAGTGAGAACGTTGGTTTTCTGTATATGGTAAATTTGTATTCTGTCGTGTCTATGATTATCAAAACATCAAGAAAAGGAATTTAGTTGTCTGTTTCCCATTCAACTTTAAATTTGATGCTGGGCACTAATGCGTTTAATTTTGAAAGGAATTCATTAAAATTGCCCCATCTATTATCCCAGAATGTTAGAATATCATCTACATATCTCATCCACAGCATATATTTGGATTTTATTGCATTTATTACTGTAGCTTCAAAGTATACCATGTACAAATTGCCTAAAAGAGGACTTAAAGGACTACCCATACTACACCCGAATTTTTGCTTATAAAATTATTCCCCGAATGAAAATACGTTATTAGATACACATAATTCAACTAACTTTACTATTTTGTCAAG
>NC_061087.1:100781686-100784186 GCF_015104395.2 Macrobrachium nipponense | reverse complement strand
GAACGATTATAATGATAATCATTAGGAGCAGGCCTTTACGACGCAGCCAATATCTATTATTACATTCAACAATTCACACCATAATAGACCTGGAACCATTACAAACATGAAAAAAAGCGTGATAGAGTTCTGTAATTATCAAAGTGAAAAACAAAAAAATTTATTTCAATCAAGTTTCAATGTAGGCAGTATCTCCTAATGTATCTGAAAATTACAAATTAGATCATTATCCGTAATTTTGTTATACCTTGAAAAAGATAGACAAAGTCAGCGAATACTATGATCAAGTATTTTATCACTCAGATCGTAATGTCATTATGATTAATCCGTCAGGGTATTGTATTTTGCAGATGTTATGATACAACATTTTAAGCAAGGGAAAAGTTTCGTGAATTTAAATATTTTAAATGATTTATCTGCATTTCTCGTTTATTTGTACGTCGTGTTTAAAGGTTTATGCGTCCATGCTGTAACGCGAGCAAAAATTGGCCATTGACAAATACAAATTTACCATATACAGATCTTTTCCTTATTTTCTACATGTTGATGGAAAATCCACTCAGATTCAGAAAAGGCTTAGTCTTCTGTCCAGAAGCTCGAAACTCATCCAAAACACTCTTCATTTCAGACCAGGAGCCCATGACATTCTAATCTCCCCGGGGGAGAAGTTTCAAGGCATGTCTTAAATCAGTAATCAAAGCACTAATAAATTTCATCCAGACATCGAAATTTACTTGTCAAGAGGTATTTCAGGATTCAGGGCAGTCGATCGTCCATAAATCAGGTTAAAGTCATTGCCTGCGTGATTGGGGATAGTGAGTAACTTGAGACGTTTGAGTTTATCGAAAACGTAAGGATTTATACCTTCGACATAAGATTATATATTCAGTATGACACTACGGCATAAGCTGAGTTACACGATGAACTGGTAACTGGACATGAGTTACTACAAAATCCATCTTTCCCGTGCAGACAAGATTCAGCAAAACCCACAAAACATGGAACTGAAATCTACTTTGCTTCAAAAGGAAATTGACCCCTCGAAATATATATAAACTTGATTTCCGTGCTTCGTAGAGACGATTGGTTTCAGCGCAGCTGAATTTACTGCAAATCTAAGAACCTAGAAGAATCTTGAGAACTAATAGTAAAATCAGATATGGAAGTGAAGAGATTGCAATGCCAGTGATCATAAGTCATTCTCGTCCCTACTCAACTTATTAGCAATACCATTTTCTTCTCGTCTAAGTGACTGCTTCAGTTCTGTCCAAACGAAATTATGCTAGGAAAGACAAAACATTGCTTCTATATACGACGCTCTGCAGATAAATATATGAACATCGCCTTGAATGAGAGATTCGTTGATTTACTGGCTAGCTGGCTAAGCAGTAACTGCTGTTATTGCGATAGTTATATATCTTATCTTATTTCTTTTATAATCAGGGAATATTTATTCATCTCTCCTCTGAATGGGAAACATCAGACGCTGATCTATGGTTAAACGATAGCTTTTGTTGAGATGCGTGATCGATGTTATTTGAATAAAGAGAAAAAACAAAGAGAGAGAGAGAGAGAGAGAGAGAGAGAGAGTTGGGGGATGGGCAGGGGGGGTGGACCGGACTCACAAACCCCCTGACTTTTGTCGCGCTAAAATCAAGGCAAACATCAAAGGACCTCCCTCCCTCGTCCTCCCAAAAAAGGAGAAAAAATCCTATTATCGCCACCGGAAATTTACGTCCAGATTAAACTCTAAAAACGCGGTCAGAGTGAAGAATGGGAGAGGAGTCGTCTGAGAGTGAAATAGAGGAGAATAGGGGGGGGGGAGATGGGAAGAGGAGGGGAAAAGGTGGATGGGTTTGGGATTGGGGGGAGAAGGGGGGGAGGAGACTCCTGAAACGCAAAATACGCCACAGAAAAAATAAACGAAAAAGAATGGGTGTTAGAGAAAGGACAAAAAGAAAAAGAAGAAGTACCTATGTTGGAGTAATTACTTTGCTATTGAAAAATAAAAATGAAAAACAAGGGAGAGGGAACATTTTGCCAGAAGAAAATAAAACGGAATAAATGGAAATGAGACTTTTGGGGGTGCGAGGAACGAAGAAAATTACCTGTCAAGAAAGAACGAAGGAATTCAAAACAAAAATACCCGTGAAAATAGGTAGGTGGATCGTAAACAATATGAAAAGTACTTGGAATACGTCTCTTTCCCCTCACAATTTCAGTACCTTTTTGTTGGTATATATATATATATATATATATATATATATATATATATATATATATATATATATATATATATATATATATATATATATATATATGGATAGTTTATGGCATTTAAACTCCAGATGAGAAAACCTAACATAATACTTTGCTTATACACATATACTTATATCTATTCATATCTATATCTATTTTCTATGCGTTTTTAAACGTGAAAGTGAAAATTTGTACGTGCAGGTGCCAAATAAACCTTTACATTTCCAGAATGGCTTCTTTA
>NC_061087.1:100714186-100774186 GCF_015104395.2 Macrobrachium nipponense | reverse complement strand
GCTATTCAATTAAGAATTTTCATATTTTTTCATATATATGTGTGCGCGTATCTATATAAATATATATATAATATATGTATATATGTATGTATATATAGTATATATATATGTATGTATATATATCTATATATATATATATATATATATATATATATATATATATATATATATATATAAGTATATATATAAATACATATTATCGTTTTGAAATTCGAAATATTTGTCTGTGGATCGACTTTATATTCTTGAATTAAAAAACAAAAAAAGCATATTTTAAACTATTTCAAACAAAGAAATTTTATCTCCCAATTTAAAATTCCATTTTGATACTTATTGTATTGTGCTTCTATGACAACCAAAGTCTGAACAGCAGTAAGATCATTGCTTACAGATAAGAACTTCATCTGATTCTGATGAGACTAAAAAGCAAAGCATAGCCTAAACTATTTAATTCAAAAGTGATGTTACTGGATTTTGCATAAAAAATAGATGACAATATTCAATGTATTGTAATCTCTCTCTACGAGGTAAATTACAAAATACTTAAAATATCATTCATGGTCATCTGAAGGCAAAATTAGTAACCATGATAAATTAATAAGAAGTGTACTTTGTTCCCATGCAATAGAAGATTAACTGCATCGACTACCTGATTTCTTAGAAAGCTTGAGTTCTCAATGCAAGTGGCATCACATTGTGGTATTGCAGCTTAGTAGTTTATTTAAATTTTGCTAGAGTAACTCTAGCATTCTGAACTGCTTCAGAATCTAGCAATTTTGCAATATATTTCAGTTTTCCAATGAACAGCAATGCTTATTGTACTCTAATGAGCTTTTTGTGTAGCTTATATCATAGGTGGAATTGCAATGGAAATTCTCAATACTGCAATTGCATTTTTAGCAGTAAGTAGTAACTTTATTGGCCTCTTTTCAGACATAGTATAGCAAAATTAAGGATTAAAAAACAATAAGTTAAAAAAAAACATTTATTTAGAGACCAAAAATTGTCAAATTTTGGGGTCAAATTTTGAACAGCACCGCATAAAACAGGGTGAACCCACCACTCTCACGATTTTTGGCGGGATTTGCCGCACTCTTATTGGATAGTAATGACATCATCGGATTGAACGGTGATTGGCTGCAGTCAGTGTGTGCCACGCCCCCTTGAGAACTTCATTCAGAAAATCCAACACTACAAAATCAGTTGCCAATGTCGTTTTTAAATATTTTCATGTTTTCCATTAAAAAAATCAGTTATGGAGCAGTCTAATTTGTATCAATGCCAAGTTAATTAAGTGATATAATAAAATAAATGAATTATTCTTCTGATAAGAGATTGTTTTGTTAATATAAACTCGGAATGTCTAAATCAGCTAGGAAAAATTGCCATTTCGCCTCTTTTCACTTGATTTCAACGTAAACAAA
Organism: Macrobrachium nipponense; assembly: GCF_015104395.2. Taxonomy (NCBI): domain Eukaryota; kingdom Metazoa; phylum Arthropoda; class Malacostraca; order Decapoda; family Palaemonidae; genus Macrobrachium; species Macrobrachium nipponense. The sequence goes on along the minus strand of NC_061087.1, from coordinate 100,772,762 downwards.
GGAAGTAACCTTACTTATTATGTGTTGCTGTTCACTAAAAAAAATTGGCAAACCGATATTTTGACCTTTTTACTTATTTTTTTGAAATTTCAAAAATTAGTTTGGGGATCGATTTCGCATCCTTTTATTATAAACAACGCAACGTATTTTGAAATATTTTAAGTAAAAAATGTGTTTTTCTTGTTTAAAAATATATTAGAGGTATTGTGAATTCCCTCTGAGTAAAATATGAATATTTAAATGCATCAATCATACTTATTTCGATCGCCACGCAATATGGGAGAGTACTGCTTACGTAATTGACTGTATTATTAACATAAATCTGATGAAATTTCCTATTTAGCTTAGTGCTTCACTACAGATGCATTGCATTGTATTATATTGTAATTTTCCATATTACAGAGTATATAGTAGTTTATTTTGTTTTATAGCGTAGTGGCCTATCCAAATTTAGCAAGAGGCTCTCTAAATTATATAATTGCAAAAGTAATTTTTTTTCTAGCGATTGATGTAATTGCAAAAAAAATATTGGCCTCTTCATAACAGTCATTAAATATAAGGATTAAAAAAGAAAGTTAAAAATAAATTTATTTCGAGGCCAAAATACTGTCAAATTTTGGGGTTGAATTTTGAACAGCACCTCATAAAACAGGGTGAACCCACCACTCTCACGATTTTTGGTGGGAAATGCCGCACTCTTATTGGATAGTAATGGCATCATCAGATTGAACGTTGATTAGCTGCAGTCAGTGTGTGCCACGCCCCCTTGAGAACATTCAGAAAATCCAACACTACCAAATCAGTTGCCAGTGTCGTTTTTAAATTTTTTCATGTTTTTGCGTTAAAAATCAGTTATAGAGCAGTCTAATTTGTAACAATTCCAAGTTAATTAAGTGATATAATAAAATAAATGCATTACTCTTCTGATGAGAAATTGTTTTGTTAAAATAACCTCGGAATGTCTAAATCAGCCAAGAAAAATTGCCAGTTCGCCTCTTTTCACTTGATTTCAACGTAAACAAGGGAAGTAACCTTACTTATGTGCTCCTGTTCACTTGACCTTTTAACTTATTTTTTTGAAATTTCAAAAATTAGTTTGGGGATCAATTTCGCATCCTTAAACAACGCAAAGTATTTTAAAATATTTTAAGTAAAAATGTGTTCTTATTGCTTTAAAAATATATTAGAGGTATTGTGCATTTCCTCTGAATAAAATATGAATATTTAGATGCAACTTTACATATTTCAATTTCCATGCAATGTAAGAGAGCACTGCTTACATAATTAATTGCATTATTAAGCATGAGGAACAGCAGTTATTAGTCTTGCAGAAGTAATATTTTTATTTAGCAATTGATGTAATTGCAAAAACTATTTTATTCTGCAATATTTTATTATAAACAATGCTTTATTTCTTTCTTACATAAAAAAAAATTTAAATACATCTAGAGTTCAGAGACGAAATGGGCAAAATTGAGGTATAATTTTTTAACAAGCGTCGCATAAAACTGGTTGTTCATCCCAAAAACAGCAATTTGGCGGGAAAGTTCCTGCACTCTCATTGGCCACATATGACATCATCACATAGAGCTGTGATTGGCTGTAAGTTAACGTTCACTGAACTTCGACTAGTTGTTGCCAGACGCCACATTTTCAAAAGATTCCAGTTAACTTTTGGACGTGAATTTGGACTTTCTTTTTGTTCTTCTGTAATTGAATAACTGAACAATTAAAAAATAAGTACGCTAAGATCTGCGCAAACTCCATCGTTTCTTTATTAGAAGCTAAATAAGTAATTTCTTCTTCGAAACAGTTGCCAAATCTTCAATTTGTCATCTGTTGATGCGGACGATGAAGTACACTGTAGCCACATGGATAGCGTAAAATTCCTAAGTAGTCTGTTTTCCTCTTTTCAAACAGACAAATAAGTAATGGATTTTATTATTTACAATTACTTTTAAGGGAAAATAAACCAATATATCTATTAAAAATTAATTTATGATTAACTTCTAGATAATCAAGCATATAGATTTTATTTGTTATACATCAACAGTTAGTTCACGGTTTCCTTGGTAACCTCATTCATAAATCTTACGCTACGAAGTTAGTTGCCGATGCTGTTTTAAAAGCCCTGTCTGTTATGGCAATACAATTATACACGTTTCATTTGTATCACTGAAATGCTAATTAAGTTAAATACCAAAATAAATTACATATTCTCTTCTTAGTTGAATATTTAATTTCCGTGTAACTTTGAACGTTGCTACATTATCTGAGAAAAGTTACCAGTTCGCGTTATTTTACACACTGAATAATAAAGCTCACTGTTGGAGACTGGGGATTATGAAATGAAAGAAACACATTTCTTTTTACTTAACTTATTTATTTTCAAGCCGAAAATGGGTTCCCTGGAGTCGAGTGTGGTAAGCTCCCTTGCATTCAACATACATGATATTGTTCAGTGTATCATAAATTACCTACCTCACAGAATTTATGCTACAGGGTATTCAAAAACAAAATTATACAGGTATCTTCAGAGCAATATTTCCAGCAGCAATAAGGACTCGCTAGTGGTATTTCGATATATATTTATTTGTGTCTAGGCAATAAGATTGCATTGCAGTGCCCAGCTCATTATGACGAGGTCATTTTTAGTTAACTTAGATTCTCGTAAGTTGAAAATAATATACACTAATGCAAAAGCAGACTTAGCTGGGGGATTGTTTAGTTCTAGAAAAAAATGCTTCTTTATTTCAATTGCTTTCAAGTTCAGTGTAAACGATTCATTGTTAATTGTCTGCAATACGACAAAAATTATACCTACATCATTCGTTTCGTTCACCAAACATTACAAAAAAATGTCCTAAAACCAAACTGTAACATACAGATCACCTACCCACAGCACAACATGGGCAGAGTAACCTCCAAAGAGCCTCGGGGCTGCGAAGAGTAATGAACACTCATTTGTTACCGACGACTTCATACCTTACGATACGATTGGCTGTAGCATAGTATTAATAACAGTATTTATAATACCCCACCACATGTTTTCTGATAGCACAATTTGAAAAGATCTCATTACAGCTTTGAAGAATAATCTTGCTCTTATTTCCAATCACATATATATATGTAAGCTCTTATAAATGTAAGTGAATTATCTAATAATAAATCTGATAACGTTGGCATTGTTCTGTCTCGTTTTTTTTTTAAAGTTAAGCAATGGAATAGTTGCTAAGTATTCTATTTGACATCTGCTGAGTAGACAATGGTGTAAAAAAGTATAGCCATTTGTAAAGAATAGTGAGCCCAGTTATATTTCTTTTTTATATATATTTTATAAACTTTTGGGATATATGAATAGCATATCATTAACTATGAAATAACCTTTATAAAGAGTAACTCTTAGACGATTTTGCTATGGACGTTCAGGTACTTGTGTGTGTAGGTTTTCATTTGAAGAGGGTAATCAAATGTGGTTTCCATGGAAACACCCTATAGTCCCTAAGTCAGTTGCCAATGTTCATTTGGAAAAATATTTATTTTGTGATAATTCAAGTGTGATTTTAAATCGGTCATATTTACATCTGTGGAATTCTAATTAGGGATCAAGGAAGAAGAGATTCCTTAATTTATATGATGCAGATACCCATTATTTTAACCTTGAATGTTGTCGTCTTCTAGGTATAGTTGCCAGTTAACCTTACATTTCGCTTCTAGAACAAAACTCCTCGCCTTTTGCATTGCTGTTTGGTTCCTTCCCTTGAAGCAATCTACCATTTTTTTTCTCTCTCTACCTTTTGAAGTCATTTGAGTCATGACTGCTCTTATCATGCGAAATAAAGTGTTACTTGTTTTGTTTGTTTTTATGGTGTTTTTACGTAGTATGGAACCAGTGGTTATTCAGCAACGGGACCAAGGGCTTGACGTGACTTCCGAACCACGTCGACAGTGAAGTTCTATCACCAGAAATTCACATCTCTCACTCCTCAATGGAATGGCCGAGAATCGAACCCGCGATCACCGAGGTGGGAAGCAAAATAAGGTGTTACGGTGAATCTCCTAGTCACTTCAAAAACCAATATAACAAGACAGGAACGAACTATGCCTGCAAGCAACATCTGACATGAAAGACGTTGTACTACTTTTATTGGATATCGATCCCGGTAGTAAAATATATATAAATTTAGGGATTTTATAAAATACATATATATAATATAATATATAATATATAATATATATATATATATATATATATATATATATATATATATATATATATATGCCATTTACTCTTTTGGGAGGCCAGAGTGCCTGCACCACTTAGCCATTCAGTTCTCAACAATCCTTTTGGGATGAGGTTGCCAGCTTAGTACCTTCATTCTGGTTGCATTCCACAGCAGTCAACATGACCACATTTCAGCCTAAATACTTCTGGCTTACTCGGGAATCGGACCCGGGAGAACTTCCTACTCAGTAGACCACAACTAATATTTTTTTTCCCAAATACCATTGGGACACACTTCCTTGACCAGTTGTATGCCAACGTAGGTATTGCTCTTTTGCATCCCTCTGAAGGTTTCTGGGTGAGCGCGAAGGTTGCTGTGGAGGAGGTTCTGACGCAGCACCAAGGCGACTGCTCTTCCAGGAGTGTTCCTCTGGGGATTCCAGCGGTGACGACGAGCGACGTTTTAACTGGAGCACTCTAAGGGGATCACTAGACAGTCAGACTGTAAAGAAATAGCAATAGTAAATCATTAGGTAAGAAATAAGATGTAAAGAATAATTCTTAACAGCCTAATGGTGACATTTTAGATATTTAAGTGTTCAGGTCTTAATTTGCAAAGCGTAATCAATAATGGTTTCCATGGGAACACACAGAAGCACAATGTATAAAAACCGCTAATAGGTTATCACCTGAAAAAAAGGATATGCAGTGTTTAGCCGAATATATTAGACTGCAGATGAAAGGTAGACAAATAAAACATTCTTCGCTAGTCGCAGCTACACTCCTGATCCGCTGAAGGAGAAAATAATTACAGGGCCTTCTACACTTACGAGTACACAGAAGGCTTACCAGTGACACCCCATACCCCTACACACACACAAACACACACACACACCGCTTCCTGAGATTAGGACTTGATAACCACACATGGCGCAATTTTCTCCGAGCACGCGCTCTTATAAACAGATAAGACAGACAGATAAAAAATCCTAACAGCAGGACTTGGTTATTATCTCCTTCCATCGGGGCCAGAAGGCAGCCGACGCCGACGGCGTCAGCCAGCTCCTTGTGCTCCCACTCACACACCTTTGTTGTTCATTTTGATCAGGTCGAGTAAATCGTTCGGTCTCTTTTCTTCTTCTTTCGTAGAATTCTGAACACTCGGCTCGTCCCCACTTTTGGTAATAGAATTCTACGTCACTTGTTAGCTCTTTGATGGTGAACCTTCCCCGCAAATTAAATTCCGTCCGGTTGACAACAGCTCATCCAAAGCCCTCCTCTTTTCCCGTGTCTTATTTTTTGGTGTCACTTTTTCTTTTTCTTTTTTTCATTTATTTATTTTCTCCCGAGTTTCTTTAATCATATCTCATATTAATAAGAGTCCGAGTGTTGCTCGGTAGGGTCAGTAAGAAATGTATTTATATTTCCTATGCTTTTATTTCTATTTTTGCCACAAGGATGCATATGATTGTAAGCAAGCACAGAGCGTCTGGAAAAGTGTACAAGTTCATATATAAATATATAATGTGGATGAGTGCACTGTGGTTCTAGAAAAATGAAAAAGTTTAAAAATATGATAAAACAAGTTGAAAATGGAGAGTAGAATGAATGCTATTGGTGGATGTGGTAGATGACGTCCTAGTTGCAGAGGCTATAGAAAACGAAGTAAATGTTAACAACAGAAGGGTCATGTGAATAAAAGTACACTTGAAAAGAACTGGAGATAAATATTGCATGTGCAAGAATGGTGGTATTAGGAAGAGATTGGGAGAAGATTGTATGGTCTCTTGCCTTAAATTAAAAGACAAAATCTGTTACTCTAATGTCATGTATCTTTGAAATATAGACATGTATTAGGAACCCACCATTACTGAGAAAAAGTATTACAATATCGTTAATTCTCTATATAGAAACCTAAGTTGGATATAGATACCCAATAGGCCTCAGTAACATTAGCATAACACTAATTGTCAATTTTGGTGAACCTGGGTACTACATATACCTTAACACAAGAGTTCCTTTCTACTGTAAACTCCCTGATGCTTCCCGTGCAATACTCTTAATGACTTCATTTACAAGTTATAAAGTTTCAAACTGTGTTATGTACCCAAGGCTGAACTTTGCAAAAGAATAGGCTGTGAACAAAGTTTGCTAACAAATATCTTTTCGGAGTAACCTTTTATAGTACCTCGGCTATTGGCCAAAAAGAGCTCCATTCAATTAAACACTTTTGCCGAGAAAAACGTTGTGGAGAGCTTCGCCGTCTGATATCTATTGATAGTTGGTTTTTGTTCGTCAATGTTTACTCAGTTTAATCACAAGGATCTGTCTCTCTCTCTCTCTCTCTCTCTCTCTCTCTCTCTCTCTCTCTCTCTCTCTCTCTCTCTCTCTCTCTTCTGTATTGGTAGAAGCTGTTGTGGGCTCATGATCAAATTCCAGTTAAAGAGTGAACATGACAATTCATAGTTTAAGGGTGAACGTGACAATGATGTGTCATTTCTTTTCTTGGGAACTGCTCCATGTTAAGGGAAACTACTTAATGTTAACAAGTAATATTTACATACGCGCCTTTCAATTCAAATGACCCAGATACGTTCTCAATACTTCATCTGCCTCATTTGGAACATCAATAATTTTCCAAAACGTTGTTTTTAAGACAGTGACCTATTCCATGAAATCTATGGGTACACAACATATTTAGCACGTCTTTTGTTTTAATTGCTTTGTGTGTTCATATCCTTGTTTCTTACCTAACGTATTTCGATTCATTTCTCATATTTTTTTATGCAAGTTAATTGGTAACGCTATTATCTATAAAATAAATAATCCGTCACGCTTAAATATTTGTTCATCCTTTTATATTAGTGGGATAACATTCGCAAACTTCATCAAAATATGTTATGTACCTGAACCAGAACTTCCAAGAATATTGCCAGTGTTTTGTAAAGATATCTTTCTGGCATCACTTTTTTTTATACAGTACCGGCTATTGTCCAAAAAAAAAGTGCACTATCCAATTAAAAAGTTTTGGCTGGAAAAACTTTGTGGAGAGCTTCCATGTCTGAAATTTATCGATAGCTGGCTTTTTGTTCGTTGAATGTTTGCCCAATTTAATCACGAGACCCTCTCTCTCTCTCTCTCTCTCTCTCTCTCTCTCTCTCTCTCTCTCTCTCTCCCCTTTATTGATAGGAGCGGTTGAAGGTAAATTAACCGTCACGGAAGAGGCTTCTGATCAAATTCCAGGGAGACTGAATAATTTGGGCCAGCGTTCGGTGGCTCAAGTTCTCGACTCGGGCACAGGCAATAAAACTGTCTTCACCAAAAAATAATTTGTGGATTTTCATGTTACTGCTGTTTTCAAGTCAGCAGATATATACATAAAGTGTCTGTCCTGTTCAAGAAATGGAGAAATAATAACTGTGGTACTGCAGAGTTCATGCCGTGTTAGGAAGTACAAGTAACTTAGATACGTGAGTCTGTCTGCAGGCAGGACTGAGGTAAATCCGATGTACAGATTTTGATTAACCTTTCTGGATAGTTTGTTCAGGAAACACTTCTGTAAGAATAAAGTGAAAGTAAGTTTAAACTCGCTGGAGATCCAAGGTAGTGTTCATCCCATTAAATAACTCTTAATCTAACAATTTACATGGATAAGTATTTCTTACTGTAAATGTTTATATATGCTCATTGTATATTCTATTGCACATACATACATACATACATACATACATAAGGCTCTCAGCAAATCGTATGGGATGAGACTGCTAGTCCCATGCCATTTTTCTAATCCCGGTTGAGACCTACTAAACTGACCAATCACCCAAATTTCAATGCATAAATCGACAAAGGTATCAAGGTTTATTTCGGGTCTTGGTTACAAAATTTCGGCCTCCTTCGCAAGCCTTTTCGTGACCCATGGCCGTTCAAGTTCAAAGTTTTTATATATATAATTTAAAAAGCTATAAGCGAACGTCTTGTATTTAACACCTTATGCAACAGCGAAAGTTGGATAATGTTTACATATATACGCGCGCTTGAAAACTCACAAATATTCATTTACAGTACATGTGTTATATTCTTATTTGAGTCCATAAATATGAGGACGTAGCAGTGCAGCGCAATTTTTTCTGATCGCAAATATTGAATAAAATGACTGAGATTGAATGGCCCCTTGAGTTGGATACTCGGCGCTTTTCTGGAAGTATAAATATTGACTGCCTCAGATAAGATTTTTAATATTCTAGGATATAGAATAAGGTATACAAACTTCTTTTTTATGCCGTCCCTTATCTTGAAAGTGAAATACATTTAGAAACGGTTGTAAAATTATTGAAGGTTACTCTCTCTTATATTACATTTTTCTCTAGCCTGAAAAATAAATATTTATCGTGGTAACTGTATAAACTAATCAGAAAGGCAATCTGACAAGCGAAATTAATCAAAGTGTGTTTTTTCTACTGAAATACAAATATTTTCTTTCGGAAACGCGTGTGATTACTAGGTCAATTTTGGAGCTACGTAGCAAAGCGGAAATAGAACACACACACACACACAAATACTCACAATCGCGAATTGCCACGCTACTCCCGAAACTACAGTTCGATCTGAATTGTTGTTTAGCGGAGTCTTCAATCTAGAAAGAAGGACGTTCCAATTACAAATGTAATAATTAACGATAAAGTATAGTGATCTAAATTTAAATCCTTCATTCCAAATTAATTTTAAAAATTTGCTAAAATATTTCTTTGTTATTTGTTAATAAATGTTTATAAGAAATATTTTTTTAACAGCTCTAACATATTCACTCACAAAACAGTGAATTTTAGAAGAGGGGCGATGCCAACAACTTTTGGTAATGGGACACATTCATTCTAACTGCAAGCCTGGATATTGGACCACACAGCAGGCATCGTCCAAGGCTTCAATAAAAGTTTTATTGGGTAATTTTGAGAAAAACACTAAACGAATTCTATGGACAGTTTTGTTTTGTTGCAAAAAAAAGTCCTTTAATATGACTACTTTTTAATACTAATTTTTAATCCTTATAGATCCATCCAACCATAAGAAAATGCGTAGGTTAACCTAATTAAAGCATAAACGCTCTCTCTCTCTCTCTCTCTCTCTCTCTCTCTCTCTCTCTCTCTCTCTCTCTCTTCCATTCTTCCATGAATCGACATAAGTCGAGCCGTATGTAAATAGCACCTTCAGAAGCGGAGGAGCTCAGTAATGACCAGCGTTGATGCCCACTCGATGACGACGTCTTCATCCACAAGAGCATCCCTCACAAACCCCAGGGGGGAAGTAGGGCCTCCAAGGAGGGCCTAGGAATGACCTCCTTGCTGACACTTACTTTACAGATGCCTCCCTAAGGAACCTCAACTCCTGGATCGTCCGCCGGGCCCGGGAGGAAGATGACGCCCTCCTTCAATTTGCTTTGGTCGTTTCCACTTCCTGCTTTGCTTTGCTTGAGTTCTCTGCATACGAATTCTCCATTTAGCCACGGATCGTGTGACGTCAGCCTCCCTCCCTCCCTCCCTCTGTTTCTTCACGGTGTCTTGTGCCTACTGGTGTAGTTTTACGCACGTGGATTGTATGTATGTAAACAGCTAACTAGGTCTGTAGGCAGGCAGGTCAGTAAGTAGGGTAGGTAGGTAGGAAGGTAGGTCGGTAAGAAACTCAGATTGGAAATTACGAATTTAGATTTAGATGAGTACTTAGTATGAAATATGATAAACAGTGGCGGAGGACGATTCATTATTATTATTATTATTATTATTATTATTATTATTATTATTATTATTATTATTATTATTATTATATACGTCAAACCCCTGTTTTAAACGCGTGGTGTTGCAAGTGATAGCTGCATCATCTGCATTCAGTTTATACTGAGTTGTCTCTATCTATCTAATAATTGCCTTTTCAGGGCCAGTAAATCACCGATGTTCTTCATTTTCTGGAAAGGAATACAATCGCAAACGGGGCTAGTTTCATTTAAGAAGAATACACTCTAACAGTTATGTTGCAACTACGCTGGTAACTGAAATACGTGGTTCATTTTCCGTAGGGTTTTTCATCTTACAGGACGGAAAATGATACGGAAAATGGACGCCACATACCAACGGAGTTACTATAGTATATATGACTTCACAAATAAGACTAATCCACTTTGCAATTACTTTCCTCTCCAAAAATTGACAACTGGCAGAATGCAGTAACCATGAAAGCAATTATTGGAAAGATGAAGACAACTCTGTATAATCTTAATGTAGTTAATGCAGCCATCACTTTCACCACCACGTATTATTATTATTATTATTATTATTATTATTATTATTATTATTATTATTATTATTATTATTATTATTATTATTATTATTATTAAACAGATACCGCTGAGTTTGTACTGTAGTTTCTCAGTCTCTCGAATGAGTTTCTTTGTAGCAGGAAGTAAACTATATAATAGCTTTTCCTTACTGCCACAAAGATACTCATTCGAGAGATTGAGAGACTACAAAACAAACTCAACGGCATCCTGACGGCCATTCTGTTTAATGAAGTGTGTTTGGGAAAAGGTCTTCTTCCGAGATATTATAATTATCATCCAAAGGGTATATGCAATGAACCGCTTCAAGCTTGATTGGGAATTCAGTACCCTATTCCAGAAGTAATTGCATTCATTGATGTAAGCTTTCTCCTAAAATCAGTGAGTTTAATTATTTCGCAAAGGTACTGCTGAGGAGCGTATCGCTGAAACATTACGACATTGATCCAGATAATTGTAACTAAAACACAAAACAAAGACGATTACGAACAACCATGTTTCAGTTCACAAATTCTTTCAAAACGTACAAATATACAAGGAATTTTTAGAGAATTCACTAAGTTTTGAAAACATTCGCCAGAGATTTTTTCAATAATTGGCCAACAATCTTGTAAAGCGTCCTCCACGGAATTTTTAAACATTCGCCAAGGAATTTTTAGGTTGTTACGCAAAGAATTTTTCAAACACCCCCCCCCCCCATCCCCCCCAGACACACACTCAAAACATTCTTCTATGAATTCTTAGAATTTTTTAAACATTCTCCAAGGGATTTTCAAAATATTCGGCAATGAATTTTTAGAACTTTCTCATAAGAATTTTTCTATCATTAGACGAAGACTTTTTAGATCATTAGCCATTAAATTTTCGAAATATTCCCCAAGAGTTCCCAGAAGACTCGCCAGAGAATTAATAGAAAATTCGTCCGCAGTGAAAACACACGCTCTCTACTGCTATGAATGTGATCAGTGCTTTTACGCTTAACTGCCTTCTTTTCATGCCTGAGGATTAATCCGCCATAGCCTTGAATTCCAAAGGTTTTCTCCAGAAAATACGTTCGCCTTTTATAAAAAAAAAAAAAACGTTCATCTTGACGAGACAGATTTAACAATAAAATGGATGCAGTTCTGTTGAAATATTCCCTTTTGCAAAAGGTTTTTTTCTCGAAATGGTCTGATTCGATTTTCACAATAACGATGGTACTATGAGAAATGCCTATGATGATGAAATCTTGAAGCGTGAATTGTTTTAAAGTGGGTTACATTTTTGTTAATATTTCAAGAGGGCGGTAGATCTAGTTTTAGGTTAAAAATTATCCCTACAAATATAATTGTTAAAACTATAATTATTATTACCTGTTTATCTTTTCCCCTTGGGGGTGGCCCATAAAGGTGCTTCTTTTCAGATTTACAGCAAGCATTTTAGGATGGAGTTGCTAGACAAATGCTCTTCACCTTCATCTCTGCGACACACTATTGATGTGTAACTGCTACGTGCCTCCTTCAGCAAGTAGGTAAACAAAGGCACAATGCGTTCTGACGAAACTTGCCTATAAAGCTGCGCCCTCGAGGTCGGAGATTCGAATTCCATTCCATTCGATGATAACGTGAACGTCCCAATTCTGAGAATCAGTCTGGAAGAAGTCGAAAGGTTACTGGAATTATATATATATATATATATATATATATATATATATATATATATATAATATATATATATATATATATGTGTGTGTGTGTGTGTATATACATATATATTAGTGTGTGTACGTCAGTATACATAAATTAATAATAAGGACTCATAAATATAACATACTGAAAACAAGTCCTTAGAATAATCGTCACTTAACGATGGTCCAAAAATAGGGTTTATAAATCCCAGTTCTCTCTATTCTACGAGAAAACACTCGTTTATGATCACTGAATCCAAAAAAGAAAAGGGAAGGGATTTTCGGCCAGGTGTCCTCGACGACCATAATGCAGAAATACTTCCACGAGCTGCACCATTTGGGAAGAAGTCTCTCATAAGAGTGGTCGCTTTGTTTCAAGTTTTCAAGAATGAAGAGCTTGTTTTAGAATCAGGTATAGTGGATATATGTATGTTTGCAACATGAAATATAAAATTATAACTGAAGAACGCACTCACACACATCTGTGTGTGCGTGTATGTATATATCCTTACGTACGTATATATGCATGTGTATGTATGTGTATATATATATAATATATATATATATATATTATATATATATATATATATAGAGAGAGAGAGAGAGAGAGAGAGAGAGAGAGAGAGAGAGAGAGAGAGAGAGAGAGAGAGAGTCCTGCGTATATGTTTATCCACCTCACGCCTGATATTTTCGAGCAGCATTCACCCATTTCAGCCGTAACGGTTTCCCGATATCACGGAATGAGGTGTTAGGATGTGTGTTTGGAATTTCATAAAGGCCATTGTCGCGACCTGTTGATGTTTCCCAAATTACATTTGGTGGCGCGTATCGCCAATACACGAATAAAGAGTCGGAAAATGAATAAAAATGACCACAGTCGCCATACAAACAAATAATTTAGGGCATAACTGGGCCGACCCTTTTGATCTTCGTGTGGCAATAATATTGCGTACAGAGGAGGTCTCCCTCTCCCTCCGATGCCTTTTTCCCATTACTTCTTTATATAGCTTTATTTTCGCGCTACATACACACACACACATACACACGTGTGTGTTTGGATATATTATATATGTATATATGTGTGCGCGTGTGGATCGTCATTATACTATATCTACATATAATAGTTATATGATACTGTACTGATAGGTATATAATTACAAGGAAAAACTTTCGACATGTAACAGAAACATTGAATGGCTCCCCCCTTACCTAAATTGATGGGCGCCTTCAGCTATTCTTATCACCGTCATCATGTTCATGAAATTCATATTCCGGCCGCTGGAAAGAATGCAAAATTGACTTCGTTTTCTGATCTGTCGCCTGGTGCTTTGCAATCAAGCGCAGTTTAATTAAATGTTGAATGAACACCGTTCATTTTACTTTTCATTTGCACCCTAGAGCATGTTTGTCTATTTTTAGTTTAAATGAATACGACATATTTATTTGTGCTTACTTCCTTACTAGTTGTCATTTTATGTAAGTCGCAGTGTGTTTTAATGATAGTGCTGATGGTAGATTAAATTCTGTTATTCTTCAAAATTTTACCCCAGAATGTACGTCATCTTTTGCTATTATTATTATTAGTTTTTTTTTTTTTATTATTTTTTTATTCTTATTAATTTTATTTATTTTTTTATTTTATTTAATTATTATTATTATTATTATGTATTATTATTTATTATTATTTTTATTTTTTTTATTCATATTATTATTATTATTTATTTATTATTAATTAATTATTATTATTTATTATTATTATTAATTAGTTATTATTATTTATTATTATTTATTATTTATTATTATTATTATTATTATTATTAATTATTATTATTATTATTATTATTTATTTTATTTATTTATTTATTTATTTTTTTTTTTTTTTTTTTTTTTTTTTTTGCTCTATCACAGTCCTCCAATTCGACTGGGTGGTATTTATAGTGTGGGGTTCCATCCTGCCTCCTTAGGAGTCCATCACTCTTCTTACTATGTGTGCCGTTTCTAGGATCACACCTCTTCTGCATGAGTCCTGGAGCTACTTCAGCCTCTAGTTTAGCATCTCCATATTTCCTTATTTTCTTCTCTTGTCATTTCTTCCTTTTTGCCTCTGTAGCTCAATCTCAGGCTGTTGATTACTGTCGTTGTGGTGATCAGTTGCTTGATGACGACCTCCAAGTACCTGACCGTCTTCCCCTTCAATTGGGTTGAATACCTGGTTGCCGGACGAAGCTCCTCTGTTGCCAGAGGTTCCATTTACGTCATTGTCGTTTATTCCTTCATTTCTTTCCATCATTGCTGAGTTTTGCTATTTAACCCATAGCTGGACCCTACCCCATCAGGGATAGGTACTCATTTACAGCTGAGTAGACTGAGGAAATTATGGTAAAGATCCTTATTATTATTATTATTATTATTATTATTATTATTATTATTATTATTAACTCAATAGCTTACTTTTACTCTGACTTTCCTTCAGTAAACATTCTAATTTATCACCGATCAGAAAACATGCTGTTCCTATGTCACTTGAGCCCTGCGGCTGTCAATTTCCTCGTTTACGCGCGGCGTATTTCTCTATCTGTTACGGATAAAGAAGAAATAGAGGCAATTTGGATGTGTATTGTTATTTCTTATCAGAGCAACCATATTTTACACAATTTTCCCGTCTCAGGCAGTGACTATATGTCTTGTTTTTCATCGACGTTCTGTATGGAATTTTTTTTTTTTTTTTTTTTTTTACAGGAGGAAGTTAGGAGCGTATTCAGATATTTCATGGTAATTCTTGACACTTTTGTTTCCGCTGAATTTATTCTTATTGGGAGCTGATATGTATATTCACAATTTCAAATATATGCAGGTAAGTATTTATACTTATATGAGTGCATGCATATAAGAGAGAGAGAGAGAGAGAGAGAGAGAGAGAGAGAGAGAGAGAGAGAGAGAGAGAGAAACGAGATTCATTGCTTGATTGATCAACATTAAATTACCTGGTACCACATCTACTAAGGTCATCAGCGCTGAGAGAGAGAGAGAGAGAGAGAGAGAGAGAGAGAGAGAGAGAGAGAGATCGAGAGATGAGAGAGAGAGAGAGAGAGAGAGAGAGAGAGAGATAGAGAGAGAGAGAGAGAGAGAAGCCAATATGTTGTACATAAAACACCATTGCAGTTAATGGACATCCCGTTCGAACCGTAAGAATTTTGACAGCAAACTTCAATTCACGATTTACAGGAAAGAGAGCCAGCGATGTGTGAACGAACATATTCCTCACATCCCGTGATCTGAGCTCTTTCTCGAGCCCTTCCAGCCCTCTCTCTCTCTATAATGTGAGTTATGGGCTCATTCGTGCAATAAGAATGAGTCATAATTCAGCAATGTGTGTGTATAAGGCGTATTGAGATGTTGTCAGAGTCGTGACCGGGCTTATTCATTCTACTTTCGGGGTCTTCATACTTTTCCTTCGGGTTCTTAATTTGTTATTTTATTGTCGTTTGTAACGTTTAACGTTTTATGTGAATTAGCTCTGTTGATTGACAATATATTCTTGCATCTATTGGCATCCTCTCTCTCTCTCTCTCTCTCTCTCTCTCTCTCTCTCTCTCTCTTTATATATATATATATATATATTGTAACATAAAAAAAAATCTCTCTCTATGGTAAGGATTTACGAAGAGAATATATCAGGAAACAGTGGACCAACTCACTATAACTTAAAATGTACTTTAATAACAACTAGTAAGGAAATTAATGTCACAAACAGAACATTAAACAAATTACGGACGCTTTACACAAAAGCAAAGACTCGCTATACAGCACTTCATCAAGACTACTAATCACTAATCACTGCATTTTACAGTATAATACCCAAGTCACAAAGCTTTACATCAACACAACATATAATTCACTGTAACATCAAAAAGTTAGTGGCAACCAACGTTACATCACACAAGAAAACGTCCAAATGGATAAACAATACATTACCATATATTCCTCAAAACTTGATACACTATTATAATCACTTGTTTGTTTCAGCTCCAACGAAAATCATCGTTTTGGGCCTTTATATACCCGACTCACGCTAGACATCCATGGACCAAATATCATATTTTCGGTACATTATCCTTGGCGACTACCGCCTACGCCAAGCGCTACTGCCATCTGTTGTCTAGTGTACACACTTTTTTTGTATGCAAATATCAATTTTCAACCTTTTATGCAATTTTACATTCAATAAATCAATATTCCTTTACATTCCCCCCCTTTTAACTCAGCGGCTCTCTCCTCAGTCCATGCTGAATTTTCACTCTTACAGTCTTAAACATTAGCTGCTTCCCTTCAGCAACTATCGGAGACTGCCACGTCGTTGGTAACAAGCACTTTCCTTTAAGTAATCAACAGATCTAGAGAGAGAATCTGCAATGACATTTTCTTTGCCTGCTATATGGTGAATATTCAGTTTGAATGGTTGCCAAAAATAAAGACCATCTTAAAATTCTCTTATTGTTGTGCTTACATTTATTAATAAAGGTTTAAAGGGTTATTATCAGTGTATACGTCTATTTCAAAGTTACTGTTAAGCAAGTATATCTCAAAGTGCATTGAACTCAAAATTAAACTTAAGCTTCTTTTTCAACAATACTGTAATTTAACTGGTGGCTATTATATTTCTTTGAAAAGTAAGACACAGGGTGTAAAACACCATTATGTTCCTGTAATAATACACTGCCAGCTCCTACTTCACTGGAGTCTACCTGTAACTTGAATGGTAGATTAAAGTCTGGGGATTTCAGCACTGGCTTAGACATTAACATGAGCTTAAGTTTATTAAAGGCATCGTCACATTCCTTTGATCACCAAAACTTCACATCCTTTTTTAGCACTCTGTTAATGGGTAGGCTACATCTGAAAAGTTCTTACAAAATTTTCTGTAATACCCCACTGTTCCCAAAAATTTCATCACTCCACGTTTAGATGTAGGGAGGGTCAAATTCTTTATGACCTCAATATGACAATCAACAGGTTTCACTTGGTCATTTCCAATATTTCATGCTCCTAAATATTGAACAGTAGTTTTTCCAAATTCACATTTGGCAAGGTTTATCGTAACATTAAATTCTAATAACCTCTTAAAAACATCATATACTTTTTTAATGTGATCTTCCCAGGTTTCTCCAACAATAATAATGTCATCTAAATAAACAAATACACCTTCGAGATCCTTCAAGATATAATTCATCTGACGTTGGAAAGTCAGAGGTGCATTACATAAACCAAATGGCATTACCTTATAATTATAAAGTCCATGGGGTGTAACAAATGCAGCAATATCCCTGCTGTTTTTTGTCTAACTCAATTTGATAGTATCCTTTCAATAAATCAATTTTACTTAAAAAAGGAAACTTTGCTACATTATCAATTATATCTTCTACTCTGGGCATAGGATATGAATCTTTTATAGTTACATTATTTCCCTTTCGATAGTCTGTACACATTCTTGCACTTCCGTCAGGTTTGTCGACTTAGAATACATGGGCTAGCCCATTCACTATGGCTTTCCTCTGCTAGTCCGTGTTTCAGTAAATAAGCAACTTCGGTCTTTAACTGTTGTTGTTGCCTCGGCGACATTCTGTATGGACGCTGACTTATTGGAGTCTCTTCTCTCAACCTGATTTTATGTTGTACTCCTTTTATCCTTTTAGGATGGTCTGAAAATAGATCTGAAAAGTTTTGAATTAGCACTTTAAATAAAATCATGCTGCTGTTCATCAGATAAATGAATACATAACTTCCTAAATTTTTCATCATCACTCAAATAATCTGTATTTTTTAATCTAAGTTCAATTTCTTCTTCAACGTCTTTTTCATCATCCTCTTTTGCAATTGACAACACTCCACTGGATTCGTTATACTTCTTTAATTTGTTAATATGGAAAGTTTTAAACTTTCCTCCGTCCTGTAGGAAATTGAATTCGATAATTAACATCACTTACTTTTTCCTTCACCGTGCAAGGTCCTATATACTTCTGGTTAAAAACCTTACCAGCTGTAGGGAGATACACTAGAACCTTATCTCCTATGTCGAGTTCACGTTTTGCAGCCTTTTTGTCGTAGTTTCTTTCATCTCTTCTTGTACTACTTTGAGATTCTCATGTGCTACTTTCCATATTTTTTTTATTTTTTCCTTCATTTCTTGTAACATGATAGAATCCTTCTCATCTGAAATCAACTGATTCTTTATCACCTCCATGGGTGACCTTACCTGATGGACATATACTAACTGAAAAAAGGAGAATAACCCAACGATGAATGTACGCTATCACGAACAGCAAATAGCAACATTGGTATGTAGACATCCCATTCCTTTTCATTTTCACAACAGTACGTGCGAAGCATGGTTTTGAAGGTTCGATGAAATCGTTCGACCACTCCTTGGCTCTGTGGGTGATAAGGAGACGATAAACAATGCTTAATATTCTGACAGGCTAAAAATGAGGTAAACTTTCTAGACGTAAAGTTGGTTCCTTGGTCGGTTTGAACTTCTTTTGGCAAACCTACCAGCGAGAAGAACTTGTTAAGCGCTTCAATTATCTTATCAGCACTCACTGTTCTTAAAAGAATAGCCTCTGGAAATCTGATAGCACTACACATAATTGTCAGCAAATACTCGTTACCTTTGCTAGACCTAGGCAGAGGTCCTACACAATCCAAAACCAGTTTCTCAAAGGGTTCTCCTGGAACTTCAATGGGTTGCAATGGCATCACCTTAGGGTCATGTTGAGCTTTACCTACTTTTTGACATAAATCACAATTTTTACAATATTCACTACAATCTTTCTGCATCTTAGGCCAAAAAAAATACCTTAATAATTTCTCATAGGTTTTGTTTATACCTAAATGACCAGAATAACTACAGTCATGAGCAATACCTAGAACAAAATTCCTATAACTACTTGGAATGACCACTTGTTCTACAACATCATTAACATTTCTACTTTTGAACTTCATTAGGATTCCATCCTTTAAAAAGTAACACTTGCCTTCCTTCTCGATATCATTTATATCAACAAGGGCATTATCTCTTATTACCTTCAAATTATCATCTTCAATTTGAGATTTAACAAATTCTTCCTTATTAACTTTCAGCATTCGCAAAGGAGTACTGACTTTACTTGTAGTGTTTCCGGACTATCTTTAAACAAGTTTTGTAAATCCAAACCGTTGTCATCATTTACCTTTCCTTCGGCACTCTTACTTCTTGTAGTAACTGCACAAGCAGGAAATAAGTTTGGAAATGTACATTCAACTTCTGTAATAAATGAAGAATTAAAGGGTTTTTCTGTCAAAATTGGATTACTGCTACCAAAAACTTTGTCTCCACATACATCATTTCCAAGAATTAACTCTACTCCTGACACTGGGATTTCTCTCACCAAAGCAATTTTAACATATCCCGAAATTAACGGAGTTTCTAACCTTACTTCTACTAATGGAGCTGAAAACTCAGGTCCAAACCCACGCAGAAGTACATACTCTCCAGTATCCTTCCACTGGTCATACATATTTCTTATCATTACAGACTGTACCGCTCCGGTATCTCTTAACCACCTTACTTTCCTTTTTTCAACACAAGGGAGGTGTAACCAACCATCTCCCATAAAAGGGTCATACAATTCAGTACCTTTGGATGTGGATTCTTCTCTTCAGGTAGTCTCACTCCATTTCCTTTTACAATATTCTCAATACAACCAACATTACTAACATTTTGAACATCATTGTTACCTATTTTGTAACCTATATTCTCATCATCATCACATATATTATTACTGTCGATGCTATCGTTACAATACCTCTTACCTGGCCTAAGGGGAGAAGCAAACAAACAAGGACCTCTGTCACCACATGCTTGTGGTTGATTCAACAATGCAATGGTATTTTCAGGTTTATGATCATCCTTAAAATGTACAGGTTTATCTTTAACTTTATTTACCACTTGAATTGGACGGTTTATTGTGCGATGTGGACAACTCCTACTGATGTGTCCTGGTTTGCCACAACTGAAACATACAAAATCTCTAAAATTTTCGCCTATATTTTGTAACTAGGTGTAAACTGATCATTTACACTGGATCCTGCTTTTCCAGCACTAACACTAGGACCAGAACTATATTGACTTGCCCCTCTACTACCTCTATTAAAGGATTTATTATAGACTCCACGAGATGATACCTGTGAACTCATAGTCTTACCTTGTGCCTTGTAATTTTGCTGCTCTTCCCAAACTCTGCTCCTTCCAATTTTAGGAGTGACGTCAGTATTATATAGCTTATGGGTCAATGCATAATTATCAGACAATCTAGTGGCTTCATCCACATTATCTACATCACGTTCATCCAAATATGTTTTAATAAGTGGATTAATACCATCCTTGAACTGCTCAAGCAAGATAAGTTCCTGAAGTTTACCGAAATCACCATTAACTTCTCGGGCACTCATCCACCTATCATACCACAGGCGTTGTTCCCGTGCATACTCCATATGAGTGCGACTGTCTCTTTTTATCCAGCTTCTGAACTTCTCTCTATACCTCTCTGGCACCCATTCATAAGCTTTCAAAACTTCAGATTTAACTCTCTCATAATCCTTAGAATCATCTAAAGATAAGGCAGCAAATACTTCCCTAGCCTTTCCTCGAAAGGAGGTTTGAACCAACGTGCTCCATGACGTTCTCGGCCATTCACGCTGTTCTGCTACTTTCTCAAATTGTAAAAAAAATGCATCTACTTCATTTTCAACAAAAATTGGTACACTTTTTACCGCATTGTCTACTCTAAAAGATTTTGGTATTTCTCTGGACTTTTCTTCTACTTCAATTTTCTTCATCTCTAGCTCTATCCTCTTTTGCTCAACTTCAGCTTCTACCTTCTTTAGTTCAACAGCTTTCTCACTCTCCTTTTCAGCTCTCTCATTCTCCAATCTATCTATTTGCAAAATAATCTGCATCTGCTCAACACTCATCCCTTCATAAACAAGTTTGGACTTTTTTGGTTTAGCCTTGCGTGACTTGGTTTTTTCACGTACGGCTTTGGCACCTTCCTCTTCACTTGCACTACCCTCTGTATTATTCTCACTTGCGCTTTGCTGGCTATCAGTTTCTTGCCCTTCCCAACTCATTAGTAACAAACCCTTCTTTAATCAGACAAAATGGCCTAAAGTCATTAGCGCCTCACTTACTTTATTTGAGATTTCTTGCTTCCTTGCAGATTCTGATACTTCTACATTATAGTACCTAGCTAGAACAATCCAGTCTATTTTAGTTATACCTTCTAACTTTTCACCACTAGGACTACGTATGAAATCTTTCAAATCAAACATCTTTAATAACCTGCTCAAAATAACACAGCAAGACAAATATAGCACTAACACTATCACAACTCTCCCCCCTCTCTAAAGTACATGGAAGTACTGAAAAGCAATTAACAGTAGGGATACGTCAAGTTATGGTCGAATACGCTCGACATGAATAAAGCAACAATTAATAAGGATACGTTCGGGTTTCGTTCGATAGAATGAGTAAACACTGAGTATGGATACGTTCGGGTTTCGTTCGACAGGCCCCCATGTAACATAAAAAAAAAAATCTCTCTATGGTAAGGATTTACGAGGAGAATATATCACTATAACTTAAAATGTACTTTAATAACAACTAGTAAGGAAATTAATGTCACAAACAGAACATTAAACAAATTACGGACGCTTTACACAAAAGCAAAGACTCGCTATACAGCACTTCATCAAGACTACTAATCACTAATCACTGCATTTTACAGTATAATACCCAAGTCACAAAGCTTTACATCAACACAACATATAATTCACTGTAACATCAAAAAGTTAGTGGCAACCAACGTTACATCACACAAGAAAACGTCCAAATGGATAAACAATACATTACCATATATTCCTCAAAACTTGATACACTATTATAATCACTTGTTTGTTTCAGCTCCAACGAAAATCATCGTTTTGGGCCTTTATATACCCGACTCACGCTAGACATCCATGGACCAAATATCATATTTTCGGTACATTATCCTTGGCGACTACCGCCTACGCCAAGCGCTACTGCCATCTGTTGTCTAGTGTACACACTTTTTTTGTATGCAAATATCAATTTTCAACCTTTTATGCAATTTTACATTCAATAAATCAATATTCCTTTACAATATAATTATTATATTATATAATTAATATATATATATATATAATATATATAGATATATATATATATTATATATATAATATATATATATATATAAACAGAGAGAGGAAGAGAGAGAGAATACAAATACATGTAAATATATATTGCCAATAAACAAAGCTAATTCACAGAACACATTAAACGTTACAAACCACAATTAAAAAAAAAAAGGAAAAACCTGAAATAACGGTATGAAGATCCCCGAAAGTAGAGTTATTAAACCCTGTCAGTACTAACTCCTAGAGCCTATATGCATACATACATACATACATACATACATACATACATACATACATACATACATACATACATACATACATACATACATACATACATACATACCTACATAGGCTCCAGAGTTAATAACTAGGTTCTCAACATGTTTTGCAATAAGGTTACTTGCCCCATATGCATAAACGGGATTGATAGAGAACTCGAACTAGAACGAATAATATTGCAACACGAAGCATTCTTAATATGTTGTGTTAGCTTAGAAAGGCAGTAGCTAAATGTGCAGTGAATTAGTCTTATTATTTACATATGTCATTCATTAATTCATCAATTTGCCTCTTTCATGTGATGTATTTATGTATATGGTGTCTAATTACAATATCTTTGAAATTTATTACGTGCATTCCCTGAAGAAGACAAATAATTAGTTTAAAAAAAGTTAAAACTATAACACTTAGAGGTATCTAAAAGGCTGAATTCCATTTAGGTATCTCTCAAGTAAGCGGTACAATTTTCCAGCACACGCTTTGATTTTCTCCCCAGTTCTTCGTGTAAGGAGGAAAGTGTAGACAAAATAAAAATCAGAAATAGCACAACAGGAAAAAAAAAACCTCAGGTCCCGCCGCCCACTTGGTATGAAATAAGCCTAAGGCGTTGGGAGAGAATTCTTTTGATATCTCTGCCCAAAATGTTCTCACGCTTGTGCACGCGTAGGCGTTTCATAGTTTCCCTTTTCCTAAACCGTCTCGGTTGGTTGGAAGGTCCAAAGGTCTACATTAAGCCTCTTTTGCCCTTTAATAATTTATCAAATATATGGGCAGCATAGATCTTGCGCCGGTGGTGCGTAAGCTAGCTATATAATCTAAGTCAGGCGGGTAAGCATCCATCATTGTTCAATAAGTTCGCTGAAAATAAATTGTAGATTCATCATATCGGGTTGCTTCACTGATTATTTCTTTCTTATTCTTTTATCTGCCGATCTTCCCCTGATCCTTTCTCCTCTTGCAATTAATCCTTTTTACGCTATGCATGTCTTTATTGTAAGACGGTCTTACGTTTCACATTTCTGATCCGGCACTTATTGTAAAGACGTAAACTTGAAGAAAAAGCCAAGATTTAAAGTATTAGATAAAAGGGCATTGTTTCGTTCTGCAGCGTCACTCATAAAGAATAAGTTTTTTGGAAAAACCCCTTGAAAAAAATTAATAAAAAGCAACACAAAAAAAAATTCATAAATCGCCACATTTCTCACGAAATTCACCTCCTCCTCCTCCTCTATATCTTCAGATTACGTATGTATAACACTGCACGTTCCTATCATTCATGTTGATATCTATTTTCTCTGTCTCAGTTCCAACCGGCTTCCTCTCCAGCCTTTCACTACTTTACCCCTCCTGCACAAAGTACCAAAAATTTATTCAGAAGTTTGGCATTCTTATCTTCCGTGAGAAAAGTCATTTATCTCGATGCAGGAGCGTCTCAATATACTCTTTGTCTAAAAACTTTTAGAAATTTTCAAATGAAAGGAAAAGTGATGATGACTCGTTGTTATTTACATTACCTTAATTGGATGTTGATAAAAGTCGGTTTATCAGTTTTTCTTCTTTTTTTTTAATATTGACTCTGAATTAACGTGTAAAAATTATGACTAACTTCGTCAACAAATGGTTAGGATGCATTCGCTATTTACCAAATGGCAAACATTTAAGTGAATACACTACGACTAATTTTGCAGATGTGTCTTTATAAGTGGTTGTGCAAAAAATATTTCAATTATAATTACAAAATCGGTGCGATTCATATGCAATTCGAGCCTTTTAAATGGATGCATTACTCTTCTCCAAACATACGTATCCATCAAAAGAATTCTCAAAATAAGATATCAGAATACTCATTAGAAATCGACATTGTACATTTACAACTATTAAAAACAACGTATGTTTTGATTGGATGCATTTTCACAAGGTTCAAAAGCATAAGCAGTTGATTATGAAACAGATATGACGCTCTCGAATTAATAATAACAAGATCATTCATCAAACAACGTATCTTTAAGCAGAAAACATTATTATGCATGTAAAATATTAATAAGAGTTCATGAGAGACATTTTTATCGAGATTGGAAAATTCACGTGAAATAGTCATTAAGATAATTTGCAGAGGGTTCAGTTTTTATTTTTTTTACTTCTTGAGCAATTGATGGAGGCACAGAATTTAATCCAGTTCACAATTGAACTGTAAAGTTTTAATTTCATAATTTCAAAACTTTTTGCTTTCCGTCTTTAAACAAAAGCAATTACTAAAATGTGCTGGTAACCGGGAAAGTTTATAACAGATCATGAATTGGAGAAATGAAACTACATTTATCATTATATATATATATATATATATATATATATATATATATATATATATATATATATATATATATATATATATGTATGTATGTATGTATATAAGTATGTATATATTCTATTCCCGAGGTAGAGCGAATTAGATTTTAAACGGTATTTGTAGCTCAATGATCGGGAATATAACCAAAGATGACGGTGGATAACATAAAAAATTTTATATATATATATAGATAGATAGATAGATAGATAGATAGATAGATATATACATCACTGACGAAAAAATTAAGTGCACAATAATCCTTCGAGTAAAAATATGCAAAGAATTTTATCCTCGAAACTCGGCCAATCTTTAAAATGTCATGCGATAAGAACACTTAAATCCTCATTCCATAAAATTCAGGGATAGAAAATTTTCATCGTTATAGCAATGTATTGTAATAAATATACGTATTATAAACACTGAATGACATGAGTTTTTATTGAATTAACAAAGGAAGATAGATGGAAAGATCGAATTTCTTAGCCTGCCTACATAACATTCAATCATTGTCGGTTTATGATTTTCGCTGATTTCCATAACACAATTCAAAAAAAATTCAAAAACCGAAAATAATGAGATATAATTAAAACATGATCTGTATCATAATCTACAGATGCTAGTCTCCGTTGACTTCTACATAGGTTCGCATGCTGGTAAATTTATCGATAGACGAATAGACTAAGGAAAAGATTTACCAAAATGTCGTATTTCCACAAGTGTTCAAACATCGATATCGCACTTATAAGTCACGCTACATTTACTTCTTCAGTTCTGCTTTTATTGCTGGTACAAATCTTGTCTTTGCACAGGAGAGAGTAAAATGAAAGGCAAATAAAGTCCTGCAGTCACATGCGGGTATCACTTGTGTATATAATTGTTCGTATGTACATACATACTCCTACGTGTCAGTACGAGCGGGCGGTTTCGGCGTTTTGGCCCCGGTTTGGCCGGTTTCACTTGCTAATTATTTTGTAGTTGATTCCTTCTTTTTCTCTTTTTACTTCGAGCAAGTTATTCTCAAGTTATTCTCAGAGTTGCATCATAGCAGCCTGGTATTAAAAATGAATGTTCTCTAACAACACAGGTTATCGTAAAGGTTATAATAATAATAATAATAATAATAATAATAATAATAATAATAATAATAATAATAATAATAATAATAATAATAATAATAATAATAGACAGGAGAATGACAAACAAAACAGAGGACTGGCACAACAAACCAATGCACGGACAATACATGAGACAGACTAAAGAACTAGCCAGCGATGACACATGGCAATGGCTACAGAGGGGAGAGCTCAAGCAGGAAACAAGGAATGATAACAGCGGCACAAGATCAGGCCCTAAGAACCAGATATGTTCAAAGAACGATAGACGGAAATAACATCTCTCCCATATGTAGGAAGTGCAATACGAAAAATGAAACCATAAACCACATAGCAAGCGAATGTCCGGCACTTGCACAGAACCAGTACAAAAAGAGGCATGATTCAGTGGCAAAAGCCATCCACTGGAGCCTGTGCAAGAAACATCAGCAGTAATAAGTGGTACGAGCACCAACCTGAGGGAGTGATAGAAAACGATCAGGCAAAGATCCTCTGGGACTATGGTATCAGAACAGATAAGGTGATACGTGCAAATAGACCAGACGTGACGCTGATTGACAAAGTCAAGAAGAAAGTATCACTCATTGCTGTCGCAATACCATGGGACACCAGAGTTGAAGAGAAAGAGAGGGAAAAAATGGATAAGTATCAAAGATCTGAAAATAGAAATAAGAAGGATATGGGATATGCCAGTGGAAATTGTACCCATAATCATAGGAGCACTAGGCACGATCCCAAGATCCCTGAAAAGGAATCTAGAAAAACTAGAGGCTGAAGTACCTCCAGGACTCATGCAGAAGAGTGTGATCCTAGAAACGGCGCACATAGTAAGAAAAGTGATGGACTCCTAAGGAGGCAGGATGCAACCCGGAACCCCACACTATAAATACCACCCAGTCGAATTGAAGGACTGTGATAGAGCAAAAAAAAAAAAAAATATTATTATTATTATTATTATTATTATTATTATTATTATTATTATTATTATTATTGGAGCTGGCCCACAGAGACCACTGACTTGAAACTCCAGCTTCCAAAGAACATTGTGTTCATTGGAGAAGGAAATAAGAAAATTCACGCCAGTTACGTCGACTTATTCTTCTCTTTCTTTCGCATTTTCGCTTCTCCGAGGCAGAAGCCCATTCAGCCGTGAGATGGGCCAAATTCTGAAAGCCCGGACACACGAATTATATTTCGCTAAGGGTCCTTTCTTCTGATTGGGACTCTTTTGTTCGACCGAATGCAAGAGGATGAGGTCATTCCGTCTCAAATAGGAAGCTGGGGGCGCCGCCCGTCGTAAACTTCAGCGTCGCAGAGAGAGATTTTTCACAACTTGTCAAACGGCGCACAAGCAGGGGAGGGAGGGGGAGTAGTGCTTTTTCGCCCGATGATCATTTCTTCCCCTCTCCCGCAGATTATTTTGCTTTGTCGGTCATTTATCACTGGTGCTGTCTGCCAGCCAGCTGGTGAGGCTGCTTCTGCTGGTGCTGCGTGTAATTTGAGTGAGGGATTGCTTCTATATTGTTTTCCCCCAGTCTCTCTCTCTCTCTCTCTCTCTCTCTCTCTCTCTCTCTCTTCTTCTTCTTCTTCTTCTCTCTCTCGCTCTCTCTCCTCTCTCTCTCTCCTTCATTCTTTTTCTTCTCTTCTCTTCTTCTTTTTCTTTCTTTCTTCTTCTTCTTCTTTTTCTTTCTTTCTTTCATGGGAGAAGTGGCACACGCAACCAGGTGTCCGTTGCTGGTCCAGGCTTGACAGAAACGCACACACACACACGAAGCAAGCTCTAGGATCGTTTCTTGAAAGAAGGACATTTGTGAAACAAGGAAAATGAGATTGGCATAGAACAGCACCATAATTTCAATATAAACTTCTTACATCATCACTACTACCTTTTTGGGGGAAGTTATTAACTATGGAATCTGAACAGAAAATTTCTTATTACCAAAATTATCATAAAAATTTAATTTCGCAAATCATTTCCGCCTTTTGCTGGGAAATGATTAAATATGGAATTTTATATCGGAATATTTCGTATTGCCAACATTATTATCAAAATTAAATCATAGTTTTCACAAAAATGTCGAATATTATCGGAAAATTGTTTACATGTTCAAAATTCGTATACGGACAATTAAAACACAATTTTCCCAATAACATTAATTATCATCACTACAAAGACGCTGTAGGAAAAGGATATTCTGGAGACCAATTCCTAGGTAGTCTAAGAATCTTCTGAGTCATTCCAAAGAACGAAAAACCCTTAGGTTTTCATTCGCATCCAAAGTCAGTTCCGAGACAACAACATCAAAATTTAAAATTCGTGTTGACAAAAGTTTGGCCCTGGTCGCATTAGCCACTGATGACGGCGCCCTTTGCAGGAATTAGTCCAAAATTAATCCATTATCTCATGTGTCATTAAAACTGATTTTAGATAAATCATTAAACTATTTTAAAAGCTTAAAAGGTTTTCTCATCGGTCTTTTAACTCTGGGTCGATAACTGCAATTTACCATTGATCATTTCAAATTGATCCTATAATACTTGCATTATATTATTGTTTTTTTCCTGATAATTAGACCCTTTCGTTGTCATTCAAATTGGTAATGCTAACGGATAATCGCCTAATTTTTACAGTGTTAGGTCAGGCATAATCATTTGAGTACATCAATTATAACAGCATTATCCCTGGGTGATTATGTAAACGACCAGATGCTACATTTTAAAATGTTATGATAAACTGGCAAATCATGGTTACAGGGATAAGGATTCTTTACAAAGTAATATTAACTATATTACTGAATGCAACACAATATGGATTATATTGATTACTGCCAATTAACTGGAAACAAAAATAACTGATCGAAAGTGTCTGTTATGTTGCCCAAAGAGATTTCACAAACTAGAATTCCAGATGTCAACAGCAAAAGCAGCAAAAGATCAATAACGAAACTATGAACGACATCAAATATGAGTGATTTATACAAAAGTATTATAAACTGATAAACAAATATACAATGCAGACGGAGTATGGCTCAAAAATAGGACTTTATGAAAGAGCATTGCAGCCTCTCTTCGGTCTGAAAGCAACAAACTCTGTTACTCCGGGGTGCAACAGCACATCTATTACAAAATAAAGATGGTGATATTCTATGATAAGAGTAGCACTTAATAACTCAGAAAGTCCGAGCACTGGGATAAGAGTTCGAGATGACATAGTAAAATGATGCTCATGAAAAGATAAGAGGTCAGGAAAGCAATATGAATATTAAGAGAACAAGAGAACTAAAACTACGGCATTAATATTTCTCTAGGCATAGGGACCCATCAACGTATTGCCTATCTTACTGGCAGCATCGCGTGTTCGATGACTTCGGAAAGGCGAAATACGAACCCATGGTAATTAACAACTGAATTTTTCCATTATACTTCTTTCCAGTTCGCTTCATCATTTCCCGATAATTCGTTCTCGAAATCTGTGTTAATACCAGCAGCTACTACACATTCGTCGCCATATATGTCAGCTAAGTGCTATTGCCTTCATGTGAAAGACGAACCATAAAATGTTTCCATCTAACTTTCGAAAAAAATTAATAAAGACATGTTTAGTTGAGCATCAATTTTACCGTAATTAGAGCACGCGTTAGGTGACATACATTAATCAAATAGAGAACTATATTTCTAAGCAATATTTGTTGTTATAGTGTTACTGCGACAATAAACCAAATGGTGTGTGTGTGTGTGTGTGTATGTGTTAAATCCTTAAATTTCTTATTGCATTGATTAACAGACCAGTTAACTCCATTAGTTTTAATGTTATAGCGTTAGTTTCGAATTATTTCTCTTGTGCACTCACAACCTGCTTCCGCAAGCTGACTTAATCATAGAACCAGTAACATGAACGACTGGCTTAACTTTCATTACAGCAGCGAGTCGAACAAAAGGAAAATATGCTACGGAGGATGCGAAAGCCTATTAGCCTCCCATCAGGACGATATATCTATAATAGGTGTTTCCTTAAGTCTAATTTCACTTGCATGTGTAGAATTAGGTTCAATTATTCATAGTATTTCGATCAAGTTGCCCAGATGACAGTACATACTTGCACAAGTATGCGGTTATTGAAACTTAAAAGTTTACAAATAGCTTGTAAAAATTTATAGTTTCAGTTCCCCGTATTCCTGCTAGAAAATGTAATTCTTCGTCATTATCGAACAACCTGTGAAACGTCGCTAATTCATCAAAGCAAAATGTAAAAGTTAATTAGGATTTATCTGATGTTTTAAAGAGCAAACCAAGCGAATCTCCCTCGGGTTTAATCGGGTTTCAAAGTCGTCGTTTTGAATCAGCACAAAATCAATAGTGATTAAACGAACCTTCGAGACAGTTATGGTCGCACCTGTCTTTTGACTGTCTCGTATTTCAGACTCGCTTTCAGAGCTAAAAAGGGTTATTCTGCTGATTGTTCAAGTTCATTTTTTATATTCTTTTAATCTCCTCTTCTTGTAGGAGACCATTCGTTCATTTCATTGGTATTCTCCTAGGTTTTTCCTTTTTATCTCTCTCGCCCCAATCATGATTGATTCAATTACATTTATTGTTATTTATTAATATTTGTTTAAGAATACACTCGCATCAGCGTTGACGTACAGAATATGTACATAGATACATTATAAACGCGTATTTACTAGACACCCACTTTAACAGTATAATAACTATGAGAGTTACATGGTAAGTTAATGCGCAATTCTAAAAAAGTATTTAACACAACAAGAGAGTCTGCTTCGAAATACCATCAAAATTTAGTGTAAAACTAAACAAAAGCCGAACTCAAAAACAAATGAAATACTGGCCCATGTCCCGTCTTCCTTGTGTTGATATGGAGTGGAAAAATCACCCACAAGTTTTTTCTCTCATTTATCTTGACCTTACTTGATTTTCCATTCGGCTATAGGCTGTCGAAAGACGTGTAGTTTACCTCAACAAAAAGAGGGCGATTTTCTTCCACCTCGGTAGAAGTATGCTACTTCATCCACTGGTCACCCTTGCATCGTAGGTTCGGGAGAGAGAGAGAGAGAGAGAGAGAGAGAGAGAGAGAGAGAGAGAGAGAGAGGATCGAGTGCCAATCAAATAAATTATTTGTCAAAAATATAAAAAACAAAAAGTATCTTTAACTTTTATTGACGACAGGCTCAATTACTAAATTACTTGCGGCTCTCTCTCTCTCTCTCTCTCTCTCTCTCTCTCTCTCTCTCTCTCTCTCTCTCTCTCTCGTCAACAATTGCGCAATAAATCCTGCCTAGTTTCCCTGTGCATAAAATACTCATTTGCCGTTTACTGTGAGAGCATTTATGACTTTTTTTTACATAGAATCTTTTACCATTTTCATCCCCCTATTCTGAAGTACCTATGACTCTTCTTGACGCTTAGGTCGTTTCGTCACTAAAGAAAAAAAAGATAAAAAAAAAAGTACCTTATTTATGTACATATATTTGAATATATCCTGTGATATATAGGTATTGGTCTCCTCGTTCACGTCAACGTGAACCTGATGTATTGGTTCTTTCTTTTCTTCCGAGTGTGAGCTTTTCTATTTATTTTCTTATTATAGTCCTAAGAGTTTACGAGGCTTTAGATTTTAGATTTCTTATCCATTGTGAAATGAAAAGTCGTTGGCAATTCATGAATGAGAAGATATGCATTCCATAGCCTGAAAAATCATTGAGAAACAGTGTGTATATGTGTGTGTAAGTGCGTGTGTGCGCGTGCGTTAGTTGGCGTTACACATTGTGAAAGAA
Source organism: Macrobrachium nipponense (assembly GCF_015104395.2). Lineage (NCBI taxonomy): Eukaryota > Metazoa > Arthropoda > Malacostraca > Decapoda > Palaemonidae > Macrobrachium > Macrobrachium nipponense. The sequence goes on along the minus strand of NC_061087.1, from coordinate 100,740,765 downwards.
AACACGAAATTAGTTACCTTACAAACGAAGAAGTGAAGAAGCGGATGTGTCAACAGTTGAAGAACTCTTCTGTCGGTCAATACACTGCCTGAAACATGAAATAGAAGGTATGAAAACTACAGTAATTAGTCGAACATACATTTTCACCTAGCTGTCTGTTTGTGTGTATTTGTGCGCTGATGAATCTTGCATTGCTTGCAGCATTACCATATTGCAAGTGTTTTGCAATAATTTAAAGTGCTACATTCGTATTCGTGACCTGACTATCATCCGAAAATACTGTGTATCGTACCCAGATTGATGATTTCATAAACTTTACATAAAACGAACATAACTGTCCAAAACGGTGACACTTGTCATTCAAGTCTACATTGCTTTATTCTGCATACAATACGAGTACGATTATCAAGTTACATCTTCCTTCGATTTTCTTAAAGTTGGGATGATACGTTGGATTTACATTACATTCTATTCCACATACCCCTCAGACATCAGTTTTTTTGACGAAATATAATGTAAAGTTTGTTAATATGTAATGACAGTTTTCAGTTCGTAATGCTGTCACTTTTAAAGTTTTAAAAATGGTTCCATTCTTTTTTTGAAATTCACAATGATGAAAATTAAAATCACCAAATTCAAGATACGTTTTTAAGACAAATTGAAACACAATAGAAGAAACTGTTCTTACAAGGAATTTTTAAAACTGCTCTAAAAATGTGTTAGGAATACGTGTTTGTTGTGAAGGTATTCTGGCTGTCATTCAGTTGAAATGTCTATTACAACAATTGTTTTGCAATCCAAAGTCACCTGGTATCTGTGAACAAATTTTTAAAGAAAAATATCGCCAGTGAAATACCAGAATGCCGGAAGATTAAAACAAAAGACTGTAGTGAAAGAGAACATTTTGTTGTCAAACAAATAGAGGAAATATGATTAAGAACTTATCTAAATTATGTGTGTGTGTATATAAGAATATATATATATATATATATCTATATATATATGTGTGTGTGTGTGTGTGTGTGGTGTTTGTGTGTGCGTGTGTGTGTATGCCTTCAATTTTACCAAATAAATATACAACTTCTCTGAAGAAACAAGGCATATTACAATACTGTATACGATATTCTTCAACATTAAAAACTCACGATCTAGGGTGCGTTTGTTAGTCCATTTAAAAAAATTACATAGCTTCAAGTACAAAGCATAAAAAAATATATCACGAAGCCTTCAGCCATTGACTACCTCAACAATAACAATGTGACGTCACGCACAACCGAGTCGTTGATGATAGCAAAGTATATTTTGCTCTCGGGAATGTATTTTCATCCCTTTCATTTTTAATATATATACGACAGGTCCTCCTCAAACCTCCCTACCTAAACACGGATGGCTGTCGTCGAATAAATAAAATAAAAAAAAAAAAAAAAAAAAAACTCGCTGTGCGAAACGTGAGGTAATTCTTGCCTTTCGGGTTTTAATATAAAATGCTGCGGTGTGCAAACAATACATTTATTACTCGGCTCTTTTGTGACGGCACAATGGCTGTCTATCCGGCATTGTGGCATTAAGAAAGAAACCTGATTAAATGACTCGTTTGCGTAAAAGAGAGAGAGAGAGAGAGAGAGAGAGAGTGAGAGAGAGAGAGAGAGAGAGAGAGAGAGAGAGAGAGAGAGAGAGAGAGAGAGAGAGAGAGAGAGAGAGGGGAGGTTCATTATTCGAGGGAGAAAAGGGAGGGAGATAATCTATACCGAAAGAGTGAGGAGGAACACGTTGATTAAATTCCTGGATTGCCTGAGAGAAAAAAAAAATCAAACATTTTTTTTGACAAGGTGTTTGCGTCCTCGTAGATACGCTGACGTCTGTTGACAAAAGTTCTGAAGGTTAATCTACAATAATTACAGAGCTATCATATTGTTATTCAACGTTACTGAATGTAACACTAACTTTTTTTTTTCCCCAACGCCGAAAACCAATAGGATTACACAAGAATATATCTTACCAAATACACAGTTCAAAACTTATATTTGTCTAGGAAGGAAGCCATACAATTTCGTTTAAGTACAAAAATTACATCTAATTAGACATAGGAGACTATGGTGGACAAGATACAAATGAATATTTCCTGAGAAATCGTTAATTCTTTTGGTTTTAGATTCAACTCATGACTGCTTCTTATATATAATTTTCTGTAAAATACTAAGCCTAGAGGGTCCATCTTTCTTGGCACATAGTATCATTAGTAAGAAAGCTACAATAATCTACACTGAAAAGCAAGATTCCATAAAAAAAACTTACAGTTTCTAACCCCAAACTTAGCTCTTGAAGAAATATTTAATAGAAGTATCAGCAGTGATTTAGAATACTATTAAATAATCATACATAATAGATAATGTTATTTTTTTATGTCGTGATAATTTAGAGTAAGTTTTTTAACTTGTCATTCACATTAAAATTGCTATCAAAATATTGATAGATGCTGTTTATATTATATCTATAAGCAATCCTTAAGTTGCCTCATAGATAATGTTTGAATGATCCCAATATCGTTTGTTTTAGATCCAGGTATATTTCTACAGATTTCAGATTAAACTGACAAACCTGTCAACAGCGCATTGATAAAAATGCGATTAGAGCAAGCTAGTAACTCGAACATCAGAACGGTTGTCACACCTTTTGACCTTCTGTCGACCCTGAATAGTTGAAGCTTCTACCATGTTCGCCTCCAGAGGACGCTGCTGACATGTGGCCCGCCAAAATAGCCCGGTTTTTTTTTAAATACATCGAAACCGACGTGTGCTTCTGGTCAGACGATTAGGCATCTTGTCACTGTTCTCCCTGCTTGCATCTTTTTTTTATTATTATCAATGATCAGCTTTGATCATTGATAAGGAATGGAATGGAGTATACAATTAAGGCCAACGACGAAGCTCTGGGACATACGAGGTCATTCAGCGCTAAAAAGGAAATTGAGAGGAAAAGAAGGGTTCTCAAGGAAAACCTCAAAGCAGTTGCACTATGAAACAACTGTTAGGAGAGGGTGGAAAGTAAGATGGAAGAAAGACAATAAGAGCGGAGGTATTTAGAGAAACGAAGGAGTTGCAGCTAGGGGCCAAAGAGGAAGGTGCAGAGAACCTTAATTAAGTAATGCCAGACGGCATTACCCCCCCACCAGGGGCACAGTATGCTCTCTCTCTGAATGAAAAAATGAAAGTTACTGGTGCTACTATTTCCATTGTTAGTGTCTTGTTCCTGTTACTAGACTATACAAGATCTTTAAAGTGAATTCCCACCATCATAATACTAACTCAGAATTTTTTTTTAAATGGAAGAAAAGTATGGCAATAACTGTCAGTATCATCTACATAAGTAAAGTGCACAGACGACATTTTTAAAAAATCTCTTGACTATTCTATTATTGTCTGGTTATAGATATATATGTGTGTGTGTATATATATATATATATATATATATATATATATATATATATATATATATATGTGTGTGTGTGTGTGTGTGTGTGTGTGTGTGTGTGTGTGTGTGTGTATGTATTCGTGGGCGCAAGCAAGCATTCTTGCTCTTAAATCATTTATCAAAACCATTAACACACCATCAATAAATAACACAAGTGTGAATTCATTATTTCAACGAACCTGCAGCTTCTTGGAATAGGCGATTTCAAGGTACTCCAGTTTCGAGTTGCTGCTCTCACAGTGCTATTTGCGTCTGGGTGACGAAGCACCAAGCGCCTACAATTGGTACTTAAGCAGGAACATGGTATAATGTCTCCTTCTGAAATAATAGGTCATCAAGAATAACCGCAAGTACTGCTATTCAAAAGCTCGTGACGTTTCTTTTTTTTTTGCAACTGAGAAATGTCAATTATACATATCCTTTTATTTCACTCTCCACGCTAAAGAAAACAGTTTCCTGAAAAATTCTCTCTCTCTCTCTCTCTCTCTCTCTCTCTCTCTCTCTCTCTCTCTCTCTCTTTATGTCATCATTTTCGTAAGTGATGACATAAAGGTAAATACGGAGATATTATATAAAATATTAGAGAAAATAGTGGATAAATATATACCGAAGAAGAAAAGAAAATAAACATCAGTCATGCATACCAAGAGACAGAAGGATCTTGTTCCAAAAATCAGAAAGTGGAAAAAAGGTCTTGCAAAAGAAAAAAATGCATGGAAAGTTATAGAACTAAAAAGTAAGATAGAAAATGCAGAACAAAAGATTATACAATCAAAAGAAAATGAAAAAAGGGACTTGGAAGAAAAAACCCTATTAAATATCAAGCAAAATCCCAAACTATTATACTCATATGCGAAGAAGATGAATAAAAGAAGAATAGAAATAGGCCCTCTAAGAATTGAAGGGAGATTAACGAATGAAAAAAAAGGAAATTTGCAACCTATTGGCAGAACGATATAAGAGAGAATTCACCCCTAGAAAAGATAATGAAGATAATGATATAGAAGTAAGGGATGAAAATAGTGAATATTTAGCTGACATAGATATTAATGAAGCTGATATTGTGCAGGCTATTAATGAAATTAAAAATGGAGCTGCCGCAGGGCCGGATGGAGTGCCTGCTATTTTGTTAAAGAAAGTAGTTCATTCTATCGCAAAGCCACTTGCAATATTATTAAGACAAAGTGTAGATACAGGCAAGATTTATGATGAGCACAAATTAGCATATATTACCCCTACTTTCAAAAGTGGATCAAGACTAGAGGCAAGTAATTATAGGCCTGTGAGTCTAACATCACATATTATGAAAGTGTATGAAAGGGTAATGAAGAAAAATATTATGAAACATTTAATAAAAAATAATTTGTTTAATAAAGGACAACATGGATTCGTACCCGGAAAAAGTACACAAACCCAACTGTTAGTCCACCGTGAGAACATATTCAAAAATATGAAAAGCGGAAATGAAACAGATGTGGTTTATTTAGACTTTGCAAAAGCTTTTGACAAAGTAGACCATAATATATTAGCGAAGAAAATTAGAAAACACAATATCGTGGATAAAGTAGGAAGATGGTTAAAAGAATTTTTACACAACAGAAAACAGATAGTTATTGCAAACGATGAGAAATCGGATGAAGCCAAGGTACGGTGTTAGCTGCAATACTGTTTGTTATTATGATTGAAGACATAGACAGTAATGTTAAGGATTCGGTAGTGAGTAGTTTCGCAGATGACACAAGAATAAGTAGAGAAATTACTTGTGATGAAGATAGGAACGCTCTACAAAGAGACCTTAACAAAGTATATGATTGGGCAGAGGTAAATAGGATGGTATTTAACTCTGATAAATTTGAATCAATAAATTATGGAGACAGAGAAAGAAAGCTATATGCATATAGGGGACCTAATAATGAGACAATCACAAATAAGGAAGCAGTTAAAGACCTTGGTGTGATGATGAATAGGAACATGTTATGCAATGATCAAATAGCAATTCTGTTGGCAAAATGTAAAGCAAAAATGGGAATGTTGTTACGGCACTTCAAAACAAGAAAAGCTGAACACATGATTATGCTTTATAAAACATATGTTCGTAGTCCACTTGAATATTGCAATATGATATGGTACCCACACTATCAAAAGGATATTGCACAAATAGAGAGTGTACAAAGGTCCTTTACAGCTAGAATAGAAGAAGTTAAAGACCTTGACTACTGGGAAAGACTACAATCCTTAAAATTATATAGTCTAGAAAGGAGAAGAGAACGCTACATGATAATTCAGGCATGGAAACAGATAGAAGGAATAGCTGAAAATATCATGGAACTAAAAATATCAGAAAGAGCAAGCAGAGGTAGATTAATAGTGCCCAAAACTATACCAGGAAAAATAAGGAAAGCACACAGGACATTAATCCACTACGCACCAGCATCGATAATGCAGCGTCTATTCAATGCGTTGCCAGCTCATCTGAGGAATATATCAGGAGTGAGCGTAGATGTGTTTAAGAATAAGCTCGACAAATATCTAAACTGCATCCCAGACCATCCAAGATTGGAAGATGCAAAATATACCGGAAGATGTACTAGCAACTCTCTGGTAGACATTAGAGGTGCCTCACACTGAGGGACCTGGGGCAACCCGAACAAGATGTAAGGTCTGTAAGGTAAGGTTAAGGTCTCTCTCTCTCTCTCTCTCTCAATATTTACATCCGTTAAAAAAGATAAACTTTCTGCACCACGTTTTCTTTTCCCTGCCAGCTTTACCATTCTCTCTTATCATTGTTCTGGGCTAACTATTCAAATATTTTTATACGTCAGATCACGTAACGAATGTATCGGGGATTTTACAAGTAGATAGGTTTTACTTGCGCAGTAATCAAGTACAAGTGCGCGCTGATAAGCACTCATTTCTAATTTATCTGTATGATTTAGTCCAAAAGTTTTCTTTAACAAGAGTTCAAAAACCTCTTCACGTGTGGTATTTAGAAACAGTTTATAAATCATCGCAGCTGTGAGAGCTTTATAGTAATAAATCTAGTAAATTCTAGGATTGCTTCATCAACACCGTGCATCAAATTCTTTGACAAACCACTTTGAAGTGTTTTTTTTTATCTTTGATGGGCTATTTTAGTTTTTTCCCGTGGTTTTTTTTTTTTTCCATCCTGTAAGCAAGGAACGCCGAAGCTTAATTGGTAAAACCCCATTTTATTTAGATTTTTCATAAAATTAACGAACAATTTCTGTTTCTATTATTCTATTGCTGGATAAATTTTTTTATTATTTTTACTGATCTGACCTGTTGGTTACTGTTGCTACTGGCCTCGAAGAATTTATGGTTTGAAAAGACGGCCAAAAATACTGACGAGGAAAGTCCGCCGAAATTCCCGGCGGGAATTTCACTTTTCGTTGTTAGGCCTTTGCCTGGAGGGAAACTGATTCTCTCTCTCTCTCTCTCTCTCTCTCTCTCTCTCTCTCTCTCTCTCTCTCTCTCTGTATATACGTGTATATATATATTCCAACAGGGGTTCCAGCAAGAAAACAGGTCACATGATCAATTTATTAGAGACGTTTCGTGCCCCAAGACATTGGCACATCATCAGTCTGGAATAAAATGTATTCTTTTTAAAAAACATTTAACTAAAGTAAAAGGTACAATCCAAAAATATGAATTATTGACAGAAGCTTATAAGTATTAGAAGACTACCTATCAGTTCAGAGAAGATAGGCAGGCTTATATATATATATATATATATTATATATATATATATAGATATATATATATAAATATATATATATGTATATATATATACACGAATGGAATAGATTTAATTTTTATAAATCATAACTGTCAAAGAACAACTCAAATATATGTATTCCTTTAGAGAGAGAGAGAAAGAGAGAGAGAGAGGAGAGAGAGAGACAGAGAGAGAGAGAGAGAGAGAGAGAGAGAGACGAGAGAGAGAGAGAGAGAGAGAGAGCTTTTTCAGTTGCAATCAATATAACAGACCATTACAAATTTTGAAAGAAAATCAACGGTAAAGGCACATCAAGATATCTCGTGTGTAATGCCATGTTGTCATATGAAGCAAATGCATTGCATATTCTAAAAGCGCGTCTTTCTTTCTCTTCCAGCTGTCTTCATACTGGGAGTTGGGTCCCATTGTGTGCGATCTCTACATTTCCACGGACGTCGTGTGTTCGACTTCCTCCATCTTCAACTTGGTCGCTATTAGTATAGACAGGTAAGTTAGTATCTTTTAGTATGGGCAGGTAGGACCTGGGATTGTAGTAGCTCTTGGTATATGGACATAGGATCTGCGATTGTTAGTAGTTCTCGTTAGAAACAGTTAGGACCTAAGATTGTTAGTACCTCTCAGTACGGACAGGTAGGATCTGGGATTATTAGGAGTTCCCTATGTACAAATAGGACCTGGTTTTGTTATTAGCTCTAAGTATGAACAGATAAGGCTCGGGATTGTTAGTAGCTCTTGGTATGGGCAGGCAGAACCTGAGACTGTTAGCTCTCAGTGGAAAAAGGTTGGACCTGGGATTGTCAGCAGTTCTCTATAAACATGTAGGACTTGGGATTCTTAGTGAAAGGCGAGACATTGGTTTGTTAGTTGCTCTCGGTATCCATATATTTTGACCCGTATAATCTTCCTATACTCCCTATTCCATTTTTATCATGTATTTTAAATTTTTCATTTTAATTTCATTGTTCATCTGATTCTACCTATAAAGAATCTATTGTACCATTCTCTCATCAGCCATATTAACATTCATTACCTTATCCCCATGGTTCCCATTTACCAAGGTAACCTTAATTTTGTTAACGCTTACCACGCATTTTCTTTTCTTGCAAACACTTTCAAACTCTTTCGCTAATCTAAACAGTCTCTCTTTACTATCCCCAGTCAGTACTTCATCACCCACAAACATCAAGTATTCTGCATTCCATTCGAGACCAGCGTTCAATATCTTCATTATTAATTTTTTTTTTTTTTTTTTTTTTTTGCTCTATCACAGTCCTCCAATTCGACTGGGTGGTATTTATAGTGTGGGGTTCCGGGTTGCATCCTGCCTCCTTTGGAGTCCATCACTTTTCTTACTATGTGGTGCGCCATTTCTAGGATTACACTCTTCTGCATGAGTCCGGGAGCTACTTCAGCCTCTAGTTTTTTCTAGATTCCTTTTCAGGGATCTTGGGATCGTGCCTAGTGCTCCTATGATTATGGGTACGATTTCCACTGGCATATACCATATCCTTCTTATTTCTATTTTCAGATCTTGATACTTATCCATTTTTTCCCTCTCTTTCTCTTCAACTCTGGTGTCCCATGGTATTGCAACATCAATGAGTGATACTTTCTTCTTGACTTTGTCAATCAACGTCACGTCTGGTCTATTTGCACGTATCACCCTATCCGTTCTGATCCCATGGTCCCAGAGGATCTTTGCCTGATCGTTTTCTAACACTCCCTCAGGTTGGTGCTCGTACCACTTAGTACTGCAAGGTAGCTGATGTTTCTTGCACAGGATCCAATGGAGGGCTTTTGCCACTGAATCATGCCTCTTTTTGTACTGGTTCTGTGCAAGTGCCGGACATTCGCTTGCTATGTGGTTTATGGTTTCATTTTTCGTATTGCACTTCCTACATAGGGGAGAGATGTTATTTCCGTCTATCGTTCTTTGAACATATCTGGTTCTTAGGGCCTGATCTTGTGCCGCTGTTATCACTCCTTCAGTTTCCTTCTTTAGCTCTCCCCTCTATAGCCATTGCCACGTGTCATCGCTGGCTAGTTCTTTAGTCTGTCTCATGTATTGTCCGTGCATTAGTTTGTTGTGCCAGTCCTCTGTTCTGTCTGTCATTCTCCTGTCTCTGTATATTTCTGGGTCTTCGTCTACTTTTATTAGTCCTTCTTCCCATGCACTCTTTAGCCACTCGTCTTCACTGGTTTTCAGATATAGCCCCAGTGCCCTGTTCTCGATGTTGACGCAGTCCTCTATACTTAGTAGTCCTCTCCCTCCTTCCTTTCGTTATGTATAGTCTGTCCGTATTTGCTCTTAGGTGTAGTGCTTTGTGTATTGTCATATGTTTCCTGGTTTTCTGATCTATGCTGCGGAGTTCTGCCTTCGTCCATTCCACTATTCCTGCGCTGTATCTGATTACTGGCACTGCCCATGTGTTTATGGCTTTTATTATATTTCCGGCGTTGAGTTTTGACTTGAGTATCCCCTTGAGTCTCTGCATATATTCTTTCCTGATCGTGTCCTTCATCTCTTGGTATTTTATATTATTATTATTATTATATTATTATTATTATTATTATTATTATTATTATTATTATTATTATTATTATTATTATTATTATTATTATTGTTATTATTATTCAAAGAAAACTCATAATCACATGAGTTAATAAAATAAAATGGAAAAGTAAATCCACAATAATAGGTCTGTTTGATCTTGTTCTTTGAAATACAAAGCAGAAAGCTTTCGATAACCTGCATGGTCCTCCTTGTCAAGGGAGACCATGCAGGTCATCGAAAGCTTTCTGCTTTGTATTTCAAAGAACAAGATCAAACAGACCTATTATTGTGGATTTACTTTTCCATTATTATTATTATTATTATTATTATTATTATTATTATTATTATTATTATTATTATTATTATCCATCAGAAGAACCCTATTCATATAGAACAATCCAACCAAAGGGTCCATTGCCTTGAAATTCAAGCTTCCAAAGAACATAGTACTCATTCGAAAGAAGTAACAGATGGTAATAAGAAATGATGATATATGAAAAGTAGGACGTCGGTGAAATATGACGAGCTCAGAGACCCAGAGTTTAAATATCCTTAAGATCTGTTAGAAATAAAAAAAAAATCAAGCTGAAACTTGAACGGGTTTCAGTGAAACTGAGACGTGATACTTTTTTCCAGGTACATAGCGGTGACGCAACCCATAAAATACGCCCACACGAAAAACAACAAGAGAATAGTATTAACGATCATCATCATCTGGTTCGTGTCGGCGATCATCGGCCTGCCGCTCATTTTCGTGAACCAGTGGAAAGGGACCAATAACGAGGCGAACTCGCCCTCGGAGGAGTGTCGGGGGGGGGAGGGGGGATTCGACGACTCGGCCAACCACTGCACCTTCGTCAACGCCGACTTCATCCTCTACTCCTCCCTCTTCTCCTTCTACATCCCCTGCATCGTCATGATTTACCTCTACATCAGAATTTTCAAGGTGGGTTGCGGGTGGGGTGAGGTGGGGTCGTGTTTTGAGAGAGAGAGAGAGAGAGAGAGTGGAGGGGATGTTATAATATGCACTGGTAAATATCGATCAATTCTAAATATACAGTTGATATGTAAGTGCTGACGCCTTATACTCAGCCAAATCAAATGAAGCATTACACAATTATAAAGTACTTGCTCTTTATTTTCTATCAAAGATCACAAGTTAATAATATATATATATATATATATATATATATATATATATATATATATATATATTATACTCATACAAAATATGAAATAAAGATTGTGAATATGGAAAATGATAATATATAAATGCTACACTTAATCTCTCTCTCTCTCTCTCTTTCTCTCTCTCTCTCTCTCTCTCTCTCTTCTCTCATATCATGAACTGTATACTGTGTGGTTTCCAGGCCTTGAAAGAGCGAGCAAGGAAGAAGAAACCGAAGCAGAGCGAGATAAAAGCAGGAAGCGTCATAGAAAACGTAGCCCAAACGAGAAAGTTAGCGGAGACTACTCTAGGTACGGAAGTCCCACCTCCCGCTAACAAGTCAACCGTCCTCATTGAAGAGGACAAAAATACAAATAACACTAGTAATAGTCAGGTAAGGGATATAATATACATACATAATACATACATATATATATATATATATATATATATATATATACATATATATATATATTTATATATATATATTATATATATATATATATATATATACATCGAGCTACAAATGTCCTTTAATATCTAATTCACTCTACCTCGGAATTAATATATTTCCATATATGCTTGCTTAACCGAAGGGGAATTTTTATTAGGCGACAATAGAATTGTGCGCCGACAATTCTATTATCAACTAATAAAAATTCCCCTTCGCTTAAGCATATATGGAAATATATTAATTCCGAGGTAGAGTGAATTAGATATTAAAGGACATTTGTAGTTCGATGTATGTATATGAATCACGGTACTGTGATATGACTTTCATATATATATATATATATATATATATATATATATATATATATATAAATGCATATATCTGAAAATAAAGATAAAGATATAATTCACGCATTATAAATGTAACATTTACCACGACTAATGTAAAATTTGGTAACTGGTCTTGAAATATTTGTAGGATGAAGATGAGGAGGAAGGAGACGAGGCAGCGATAGGATTGGAAGGAGCGGAGAATTGCCATATCATTAAAAACCCTAAAACTCAAGATCTAGTCCTAACCCCTCTTAAAGAGGAAAAGGAGTAAGTATGGGTAAACATATGCTAATGAATATGGGATATACTTTCCCGCTCATTTCTCTGTTTGTTTGTTTGTTTGTTTACACAATGGCACACTCCATTATTTTATTATTTTAATTCAAAATAATGAATATAATAGGTGCGAATGATCATCAAGAGAAATAATTACATGAATTATTTACCAAAGGTGACATTCTTTTGGGGACATTAAATATGAGAATGGTTTCAGCAGAATAATTCTAGTATCTACGTCAACAAATAATATTTGTACATTTTCGTATCAACTGTACAATCTTTTGCGTGTGTGCGTGTAACCAATTTTGCTAGTTTTTATTTCATGATGTGTTCAATATCACTTATTTTTAAAAAGTAAATTTATTCAGTTAACAAATCAAGTTCCACCACCCCACCCGTTTTCTTACAACCTCGTTTTAAATATCTCTTAAACGCATTTTTAATCAATATTCTTTAATTACTTCATGAATAACAATATGAAAACTTGATGAAGTGGAAATCTGAAATGCGCTCGAATATTCAGATCGAAACGCGTTATATTTTATTGCCTAAACTGACAAATAAATAAATAAATTTTAAAAAAATCTGGGTTATCATTCGTAATTATTGTGTCAGCGAAGGCAGCAATACCTGGAATTGGCTTCCTGTTATTAATGAATTAAACTCACGTGGGCGTCATTTGAAATTCAAGTGAATTCAGTTTATCATCGCGCTCATTTGGGCGCGAAATCAATTTCATTATGGGCCCTTGTTAAACCAGTTTTGCTCCGAATATGTTTGCACCGATCGGGAATCACGTTACAGATTTATTGACGGGTGTCATGATGGAGGGAGGGAGGGAGGGAGGGAGGGCGCCGTTGCCTGCTGATTTTCGGCACTTTTGAGCGACTTTGATTTTGGACGTTGTTTAAGTGTTTCGTTGGATTTCCTTTAGTTTTGTAAAGTTGTTAATATATCCTCATTACCATTATGGAGTCAGAATTTAATCCTATATTACATGATAGCACTCTTATTATTATTATTATTATTATTATTATTATTATTATTATTATTATTATTATTATTATTATTATATTATTATTATTATTCGTCTGAATCCCTTCGTTATTAGTATTAGCAGTAGTAGAAGCAGTGATAATAGTAGTATTATTGCTACTAGCAAGAATAATTACATCAGGAATTAATGGTTTCATAAAAAATAATAATAATAAAGCAATAGCGCCAACGATGTGATAATTAATATACATAAATAATTCAATAAGATATATATATATATATATATATATATATATATATATATATATATGTATATATATATATATATATATATATATATGTACGTATATATATATATATAAATTCAAAATCCACCGATTACCTTTTACCAGACTCGATTTCTTCACATTTTGGAAATGCTTGTCACTACCAAGTCTATTTCCAAATGACTCGAGATATTAAGAGGTTGATAGAACTATGCGCACGCACACACACACACACACACACACACACACACACACACACACACATTATCCCTTCTCATTCGAGGTCAAACTATAAAAAAAAGTATATATAAAGTAAAATAAACCTAATGAACAAAGCCCTTGCCCTTCCAGGTCCAGTGAGGCGAGCGGTGCCCCAACTTCCGTCCAATCCAGTAGGAACGGTGCCGCCGAAGGCATGAGGGTGCTACCTGGAGAGGGTGCTAACAGGTGTAACCAAAACCAACAGCCATCTTCGCCGAGACAGGCGTTGCTCATTAAGCAGAAGAAAGTCAAGGTAATAGGGTCTCTCGTCGATTTTAAAAACTGAATTAATATTGGGGGAAGAAAGTCAGGGTTTCACTGGATACTGAATTCAAATTGATGGAAGAAAGTACAAGTAACTGGGTCTCAGGTCGATTAAAAATGCTGAATTAGGAGCAGATGAAGAAAGTAAAGGTTTCAATTGTCGACAACTGATTTAAAATTAATGGAATCAAGTCAGGGTGACTGAGTCTCGTTTAAGTCAAAAATATTTTGTTAAAATGAAGGGAAGAAACTCTAGATCTCAATGGTAACTGAATTATAACTGATGGAAGAAAGTCCAAGTAACTGGGTCTGAACTCAGTGAAAATATAATTGAATTAAAAGTAATGTGGATGACTTACAATTAAACATTTCTCCATCCATTCTCTATGGAATACTTGAAGCAAAACTTAGGAAAGAATGGTGAGTTTCAACTCATTGAAGAGCAGTGAGAATTACTCATAATTAAAGTTTTTACTTAAATTTGATACTACTGCATTGAAATCACTTATGATAACTCAGAAAAGACAGTTGGAAAACCAAAACCAAATTTTGAAAATCCAAATAATAAAAGAACAGAGAATTGAATTTAGATAAAATCAATACAGAACATTAAAAGTGAAATGTTGAATTAAGTTCAGATCTATATTGGAAAGTAAACTTATATTCTGAATCTATTTGCAAGTAATAATGAAAACGCAAAATGAAACTGGAAACAGAAGCTCAACATAGTATGCTCAATTTTGTCAAAATCCATCAGGTAACGAGAATACAGAAGATTTATTTGGATCAGGTCACCCAAGACAACTATATTTAGATCCTGGGTAAGTGGGCTAGATAAATGAGTTCATCTAAAACCACACTTTTCATGTAATGTGAGGTTAATTTACATATGAACGTCTGATTCGACTTCAGTTAATCCGCCTTTCTTGTGTCTCAACTGGAACCCTGATAGGTTGTATGTAATTATCTCTAGTTTTGCGTACGATAACATGAAGATATAAATCCGCATTTAATTTGCTAGTTCGATATCCAAACTGTTGTCACATTTACCATTGTCCTCCACACTCTAGGGGCGTCTACTATATATAAATAGTGGTGGAACAATATCTGAAAGAGCATTAATAATGTCCATCTATTTATTGGAACGTAAACTTACATTTACGCACGACTTTAAAATACACATTAAGCTAACAAACATTGTTTAACATCGAAGCAATATGTCCAAGGTATAGTTGTTGGGTTTATGATAACGTTCACGTAGCCCGAGCATCATCACCACATCCCTAAGAACTGGCTGGCCCCCCTTCCAGATACAGTCCAAACGCAACGGCGCCGCCGGGGGCCGCGGCACGGAAGCTGCGGCGGCGGCAGCAGCGGCCGAAACCGGAGAGCTCCTGGAGAAGAAGGACAAAAAGGCCTCCTCGGCTCGCTTCACCATCTACAAAGTCAATAAGGCGAGCAAGAAGAAGCGGGAGAAGTCGTCCGCGAAGAAGGAGAGAAAGGCCACCAAAACGCTCGCCATTGTCTTGGGTAAGGGAAAATTATTATTATTGTCAGCCTTTATTGTTATTATTATTATCAGCCTTTTTGCTCTTGGCCCGAAGAAGAAAAGGTGGGAGGACTTTTCCAGTCAGCCAGGGCTTAACACATTGGGGTTTGTGGGCCTCTGGGTATATTTATCTATCAAGGGAAGGAACCCATGTAAGGCTGAATGGATTTGTTTTGGGAACAGCACTCACATATATATATACATGGAAGCGTCCACTCTGAGAAAATGTACTTTCAGATGTATATATTATTGGCAACAATTACAAATAGAACGGAAATTACATTTCATTACACAAGGCAAATCACTGCATTTTTTAAAGATCGTACTCGTCTTGTATATTCCAATATGTTTATCCCAGTCATGAACATTTTTTAGAAGAGAATATAGGGTTGATTCTATAAATTAACCAGTTCACAATGTACCCTAAAAAAAAACTAACTAAAGGTTCACGAACGCATAAGCTGGGAATTTCAATCAGTATCATTTTATGATAACATTTTTCTTCATTACAAACATCATAAAAAGCAGAAGTGGTCATCATCATTATTAACACGCGAAGCAGATCAAAAGAAAAACCACCCTATTTGAAAGCGAGCGAGACGCCCCCAGCAGAGAAACAAGGAAACGAAGAAAGTCAGAACGACTATATATATAAAAATACGCGCACCGATTTTTTTACGCAGCAAGGCAACGTCCACCCTTCTTCAATTAGCGCCAACCTGGAAAAACTAATTTAGCGGAAGATGCGAAGATTAAGGGTTGGGATTTTATTAGTTATCGGTTCTGGCGTTAAACGAAGTATTGGCACCGGCCAGGCTCTCCTAATAAATGTTTCCTACCTACCTACCTACCTACCTACCTACCTACCTACCTACCTACCTACCTACCTACCTTGCTTGCTTTTATTTGTTTGTGTGAGAGAGTGTATGTGAGTTTGTTTGTTTGTTTTTGAAGGACAGGTACTGTACGTATACTAACTTTAGCTTTAGGGGTGTTTAGTCCTCTCTCTTGGGATGTTTTCCGTGAGCGTGCGTGTGTGTTTGTTTGTTTCGAAATAAAATCTAACATACGTACAGACAGACGTTCCATATTGTTCTCCTACTTCTTCTTCTTGCCCCATACAATATTAATCCCATTTTTCTAGGGGGCCGGCTGTTCCAGTCTTTCTTCTTCATAAATTTTGATCCTAGGCTTTATTATTTGCTTTTGCCAAAGGTTTGTTTCTTGCGGAGTTCATCTTACCTTATGGAGAATTCTTTTCATCAATGATATTTGTTAGGATATGTATTTAGTATCAAAGAATTTATAGGAATTTTGTTAACCGTTAAGGGTATTGCATTTCCCAAAACGTTTAGCAATACGCATTTTGTCTTTGAAAAAGATCATTTGATCATTAATAACTGTGCTATAAATTGTGCTAAAGGTTGAGGGTCTCCTTTAAAAGTAGAAAGGTACTGAAAATGAACATGCCTTCATTTTAAGTAAAGTTGAGGCCAGCCTATCTGAAGTTAATATAACTTGTAAATCAGTCATTTGTTTATCATTAACAAAAACCCTCAAGTTTCCTTTCAATCGCTTTTCAAAAGTTGTCTACCAAATGCAATGCTTTTCAAGAGTGCAAGTTCAACCTTACATCACAGTCCTTCCATTGCAGGAGCCTTCCTGGTGTGCTGGGTGCCGTTCTTCACTTGCAACATCCTCGATGCAATTAGCAAGAAGACGGGCAACACCAGCCTAGAGCCAGGCATGACAGCCTTCGTTCTAACCACGTGGATCGGGTACATGAACTCTTTCCTGAATCCCGTCATCTACACCATTTTCAACCCGGAGTTTCGAAAAGCCTTCAAGAAGATTCTGGTCTGCCAGAGCTAGCTGTGGTTCGAATCACCATATCAGTGTGTTTTTGTGGACTGCCCGAACTCTGTCAAAATGACCGAGTTTGCATTTTGTATTCAGAAATGCTTCTACCACCACCACCACCACCACTACTACTACTACTACTACTACTTAGTGTTCGCAATTTAGATGGTCGATTTTTCTTTTTGACATGAGACATTTTATCTTTTTCTTGTTTTTTTTTTAATAAGAGCGTGCGTGTCAATGTTCGGCGGTGTCTTTCTTCGTGCGTGTATAATAAATTCGTGTTGGAGTGTAACAGAATCGGGTCCTGGTACCTGGTTCGTTTATTTGTAAGAGGTGATGATGAGGATGATGATGAAGATGATGGTGATGATATCTATTCCTTGTGTTGGAAGTTTTTCTAAACATTTCATGTCCAGAAATAATGTGTCGTGTAAAAAAAATAAATAAAAACAAAAAAAAACTTTGTAAGTACTTGTGTACCTATGGCATTAACTGTCCCAGTGACCTACTTGGTGTTGAAGTGATAGAAGTGACGTTTTTACAAAAGCCAAAGGAACCAAACGATGAATTTATCCAACGGGAATATGCTATTTCTCTTATACTGTCAAAGAGGAGAATGAAAACTAAATAACGTAGCTAAGGCAACTAGTTAAATCTCTCAACCTATAACTCCGTGCATGGCCACAAATGTGACGTGAGGAAATGCACAATGTCATGCAAACAATGAGTTTCCAGAAATTACATTTTCGTTACTGCGGGTGTATACACACTACAGGCAACTTTAGTGAAGAGTGAAATTCTTGAGTACTTTAACCGACTTTTCACAAGTACTGAATGGTTTTTGAACTTCGTCTGAAAAAAATAACTTAGTGATGTTATTTGAATGGCTGAAGAGGTTCTTAAAATCAAGCAAGACTGCGAATTCATGAGTATTCGGTAATTGATTCATTTCCATGCAATTTTGAACTGTAATTATTATTTCTAATAAAATGGAGACTGACGTAGATTATGCAACGAAATGCTGATTACGGCCAACAAAAGCCGCCATTCCTTCCTAACACATTCAGCCGAGATCGCTTTGATATCACCAACTGCCGAGAGGAATGTAATGATTTAATTGAAAGTTTCCGCCTGGAAAAATTGAGATTCGGTGCTATAAATACCAATAAACAAAATGAATTCCAGCAATCATTCCATCATTTCATATTATAACTGCCGAGTGTGATTTTCACGAATGGATTTCTGGTCATATTATTTCAGAGTCCAACTTTAGTTAGGATTAATTGAATCCAATTGTTTGTTTCGGGCGGTGTTCGAATTAGGGAAAAAGAAAAAAAAAACCTTGGCGAAGGATGAAAAGTGATGAATGGAGGTCACTAATTGGTGATTTCATCATTTAAAAAGAATTCGCAGCGTCCAAGGCGAAGGTTGAATAATAATGAAAATGATTTATTGAAAGACGGTATTTCGGGAGAAGTCACCTTCGGAAGAAGATTCTTTCGCTCGTAAATGACCGCTGACGTCAGCGTTCGAATGCCTAATTACGTTATAAAAGTAGGAGATGGGGTTATCGATGCTTATTTCATCTCTAATTGTATCCTCCTCATTACCTGAGGTGGAATATGGCGACCGATGACTGATTGTCACACTTTTCACTGATTATTTGTATCTTTCATTACTTTTCATTTGTCAATTTTATCTCCTTAACAAAATTATTTGTGTTAATTAGAAATAAACAAATGCATATACGCACGCCCATCAATTTACACACACACACACACAATTCTCCGTCTACCTGTTGACCTTATATATTACTTCCTATTCGTTTATCTGTTCTCTTTATTATTTTCATTTTCTATCTCCCCAACCATTAACGCCACTTGCTCTTCATTTCATCTATGTCCACCATTCTTTTTTCCTACCTTCTTAATAACTATTGTTGTCATCGAAAACTGCAATTGGTAATGCCATTAACAAAGTCAAGATTCTTCTCTTTTTAATCTGATTCTTTCGCTTTCTTCGTTTCTCATATTCATCTGCTTATTAGTTTGTTTATTTTGTTAACTATCCACATTCTTCTTCTCCCCTTTCCAACTTTTTCTGATGTTTACCTCATTTTTGCATCGCTTCCTTAATGCGTCAATTACTTCTTTCTATTTGTGTGTGCTTCGCTAAGCACTGTCCATTAGCCTCTAATTCCTGTTGTTCCTTCTTTTCATATATTTTTTATGATCTTATTTTCTAATTCCTGCTTTATTAATTTGTCCCTTAATATATATTGTTACATATAGAATACAAGAATTAAATTATGTCTTTTTTTACTTGTCAACTTTACCATGCTATTTACTTTCTTTTGTATGACTCTCTCTCTCTCTCTCTCTCTCTCTCTCTCTCTGAATGAAAGGAAAAACATGTTATAAATTGAACGACGGAGAACGATAAATGACATTAATTTATCCACCTTTCCACCTCCATCCGGTAAAACAAAGATTAGATGCAAAGGGAAAAACTCTTAAGTGAAATGAATTACCCATTCTCTCTCTCTCTCTCTCTCTCTCTCTCTCTCTCTCTCTCTCTCTCTCTCTCTCTCTCTCTCTCTCTCTCTCTCTCTCATCATCCTGTATCCTCATACTGTGCTTTGATTTTGATATGTTTCGTTGAACTTCTGGGGAAAATAATAATCTTTTACCAAAGAAATATTAAAAACATTACCAACGTTAAGGAAATGTATTGGAAAATTGTATATATATATATATATATATATATATATATATATATATATATATATATATATATAATATAAATAATATAAGTCTATTATGAAGCAATACAGAAATGCTTATACTTTAATAAAATAAAATAAATAAAAAGTTTAAGTTAGCGTACCTGGGAATACTGGAATCGAGTATTCCAGTTATGCCGAAGTGGATAGCAAAGAATTGTACTAAACATTTCCTAATGTTAAACTAAATTCATCTGAATCACTACTGTAATTATTTACAATAATTATACATGGAGACTTTCGGCAGCTGGGATATCAAAGCAGTTTCTAGCTTATCAAGATTTTTCACCGTGTTTCTGACTCAGAAGAATTACATCAATGTGTAACTCATATCAAGAAATGTGAGAATGCTGACTTAACGTAAGATATTTCTAATATGAAAAATATGAATTACAGCAACTATGACTGTGCAAAATAATTCCACATATGTCACCAATTCTTCAGTTATTAAACTTGAAAACAAAACTGGAGAAAAACTGAAAAATGAAAAGAAACCAAGAAGACTCGCATAGAGTAGAATAGTATGCAGAACTGAGTGTTTTAATATTTTATTTTAGTATGTGACGAAAATCTTATATTGAAAAAAACGACGCGATGGTAGGACGCTCGCTACCCGAACTCCAGCTACAAGTTTCTTTTTGATATAGATATCATTACCCGAGTGATGTTTTCATAGAGTAAAAAATAAATAAATAAATAAATAAATAAACAAACAAAATGCAGATGAAATATTTATTTTCTAGAAAGACGCAATGGTTAATACCGCAACTTGTATAAAAAAAAGATTATATAAATAATATATAAATATATCTATACAAATTACTTATAAATATAATGAGTGTGCGTGTGTTTGTTCATTCTGTTTCCCTGTTGGTCTTAGCTGTTAAGCCTTTGCCGAATTTTTGCGAAGTATTTTTCTTGTCACGTTCCTTTATATATATAATATTCTGGATATCCATCGTGAGAGGTCACACACACACACACACACACCCGGGAAGGAGCTACCTCGGCGAGGTGATTGTTCCTTTCCAAACCAGTAGCTTTATTTGCAAAAAAAAAAAAATAAAAAAAATAAAAAGCCACAGCAACATGAGTGATTGCGCGTGCATGGTGTGTGTGTCTGTGTGTAAGAGTGCGTTTGCGTGTGTACATATATGCTTGTGCGTGCAAGGAAGAGAGAACGAGCGTGCGAAAGAGAGAGACAGAATGCTTCACAAAGGCATAGCTTTGGCTGTAGTTGGCGCCACAAAGTCCATACACACAATAATTTTTAAGTCTACTGTATCATCCTTACAACGGTGCTTGCAAAATATTTCCTAGAATTTCTAGTTTTGAATAAATAATAACAAGCTTTGTTTGCTTGGGGAAATTAGATTTTATATTTAATACAAGAATATGTATAGTTCCAATTTGTATCATAACATTTAAGTATTGTTAATAAGCACAATATCTTAAAGATCGAGCCTGGGTGCTTCCCTCGACTAGCCCACCACGTATCTAGTTAGGGTTAAGATTAAGGTTCAATAACTACTATCATTAGCATCTACCGCTGTTTTTGGTGTCATTCCACTTTCATTTGTTTTATTGTGTTTTTTTTTTTCTATGATTTTTCGGTAGTGTCAGGTGTCATCTCGCTGCTACCTACTCGAGGGAGATACTCGGTGCGAATTCTGGGCCCTAGATATTGTAAATAGTAATTATATTAAATATATATGTGTACAAATGTAACATGACTGTAAATACGTAGATTACAAGAGAGAGAAAAAAAAGAGCAAAACATGTCTAGGTGTGGTGATAATAGATTTAGGATGAAATATAGATGTCAGTTTACTTTTCTGAGTCTAGAAAACCACCAATCATTGTGTTGCATGTATCCTTCAACCTTATCAATAAAATGGATGCCTACCTGTGTCTTTTTCTTTCTCTACTGTGATAAGAATTATTTATTATTATTATTATTATTATTATTATTATTATTATTATTATTATTATTATTATTATTATTATTATTATTATTATTATTATTATTATTATTCCTCGTTTATCAGGAAACAAGTGAAAACTCGAGAGATTTGCTTAAGTTTTCTCAATTTGTGAAAATAATATTACGATAGTTGCATCATGCGACCTCATTACTATTAACGGCCATTTAAATAAGGTTCTAATATTTTGATTTTTAGCAAAAAACTAAGTCCATTCTCAGTCATTTGTCCACAGAGCACGTAAATTTGACCTT
Source organism: Macrobrachium nipponense (assembly GCF_015104395.2). Lineage (NCBI taxonomy): Eukaryota > Metazoa > Arthropoda > Malacostraca > Decapoda > Palaemonidae > Macrobrachium > Macrobrachium nipponense. The sequence continues at coordinate 100,718,530 of NC_061087.1, read as the reverse complement.
AATCGACCTTAATATACGATGAGAATCGTTAGCTTTGCGGGGAACGAGCGAACCATGAAATTCAGGCTACAAACCCAATCAGTGGGACACACTGAACCATTCAGCGCTTCAGGCAGTGAAAAGAGGGGGTAAGGGTGGTTGAATAGCAAAGTAAAGAGATCCAGAGACTAAATGAAATGAAGTGCACATACCTAAAGCATAAACTAGAAGAAAAGCTACATTTGAAGAAATAAGTAATAGTTACAGAGATTGGACAGCAAGATGGAGGTGAGAAATAAGTAATAGTTACAGAGATTGGACAGCAAGACGGAGGTGAAGTAAAAAGCTAAAACATAAGCGCGGCTACGAGCCCTAAGGACGTTGCAATCATCCTTTGGTAATGCCCACAATGCTCCACCTGATGTGTACTACCGTTACACGAATTGAAACTTAGTCCGGAATATGTATGATAGTAACTTTACAGCAGAACTTTTTTTAAGCAATCAAAACTATTTCTTCAATTGATGAGATGTTACTGACAATTTTTCCCCTTTCAAGTTGTAGTCTTAAAGATCACTGTAAACTGGTTAGCCACAGGAACTTGTTACAATTCACATTATTAACAAAAAATGAACCTTCGTTAAAATCCGCATTTTACCCCCCTTCATTTTTTCCAATTTTAATCTTCGTTATCTGAATCAACTGTCCCTCCCTCTTAATAATATGTCAACAAGAATAACATCTCTTGGATGACGTATCTGTACACATTTTACAGAATAATCCTCCACTGGGATCTGTACCCTAACAAATGACTGACTGATGATGGATCGTCGTAAACTATCTGGCGTCACATTTACCAGGGCCCCTGACGCCGATCTCGGAGTATGAAGAACAATATGAATCAGTATGAGGTTACCCCTGCATTCATATTTGCTACTGTAACAGACGTCACGTATTTCACACTGACTTCAACACTTGTAATAGAGGAAGGGTAAAAAGAAACGCAACATTTTTGCTTATAATGACTGTAAAACCCTTTCGAAGTGAGAAATCTTTTTTTTTTCTTTTGAAATATTCAAGCAGTACATACATGATTTCCAAATACCTTCACGCTAATATCATAGCATTTACATGAAATCATAGAAAATTACAAGTTTGCAATAGCCAAACTTTACAGATGCCTCTTTCTAAAGAACATCGGTGTAGTAAGGTACTATATGCAAGTATACTGACAATGGAAAAACTGTAGATTAAGGCTGATGAACACGAAACCTGTGACACCGATCCTTATTTTTTTTTTTTTTTTTTTTTTTTTTTTTGCAGAATTAAATAAAATCCTGGAGGTTCACGGCAGATGCAAAATGGGACAACACAACTCAAGTACTAGTGCTTAACTGTCGCTAGCTCATGTTTGTAAATATTGAGAAAAAGTAGAGCAGAATTTCTTTTTAATGAACCTGTACTGCTTGGGCTGTTGACCTATCAGCTGACGATACCTTCGTAATGAGAGTTTTCGATTGATGTTTAAAGAGCTTTTCATGAGCTCTTTCCGTCCTTTTTTTTTTTTTTTTTTTTTTTTTTTTTGGGCAAGATGACAACTTTCGTGGAGGGGACGTACTCTGAAACTAATGAAGAACTCATAATCAGCTATTGAAAAATTGAGATTAGAGTTCTAAAAAGAAGGCAACCAGCTGATTTCTTCATTCAGTTCCCCACTTAATGGAGTGATCGATAAGCCATTTATTCATTTCGGGATAATAACCAACCACTGCCGAATTCATATGAGGTCTTAAAGTTACCTAGATTCTAAGGAAATCCAAAAAAGATTTACGACTTATCCTGATGTTATTCCATGACACCTGAGAATTTAATGGCATTTTTTATTAGTTTACCGAGCGCGTTGGCCTCTCCTATCAAAACTTATATGAATTTCATCATCAGCTGTTTTCATCTTTATTGAATTCCACGTGTATTCTGGCTAGATCTGATACCCCAGACTCTCAGACGGGTATCAGAGCATCTTCATTCTTTCTTCATTTTGATCCAAGTTCAGTAGTGACAAGCGTTGCCTATTTGGATCCAAGTTCAGTAGTGACAAGCGTTGCCTATTTGGATCCAAGTTCAGTAGTGACAAGCGTTGCCTATTTGGATCCAAGTTCAGTAGTGACAAGCGTTGCCTATTTGGATCCAAGTTTCAGTAGTGACAAGCGTTGCCTATTTGGATCCAAGTTCAGTAGTGACAAGCGTTGCCTATTGGATCCAAGTTCAGTAGTGACAAGCGTTGCCTATTTGGATCCAAGTTCAGTAGTGACAAGCGTTGCCTATTTGGATCCAAGTTCAGTAGTGACAAGCGTTGCCTAAGTGTGAAAAAACCGAGAAGTTAAGGGCGCATATTGGTTATTAAAAACAATTAATCCGTGTTTTTATATGCAAGTCTGGGCTGTATGAATGCAGGCCTTTTATTGATTTATTTTCTTATCCTTCTCTTGAGTTCCACATTTAATCATAGTGTCAATAACCTTAATTGTTTTGGCACCATGTTGAGATAACGGGTAATTATATTACGTTCCACATCTCATGTTGCTATTCTTTCCCTATAGCAGCCATGCAAATCATTCTAGAGACCTGATTTTAACATAAACGTTAATGGTGTTATTATTATTATTATTATTATATTATTATTATTATTATTGTTGTTGTTGTTGTTGTTGTTGTTGTTGTTGTTGTTGTTGTTGTTGTTGTTGTTGTTGTTGTTGTTCAGTAAATGAACCCTAATCATATGGAACAAGCCCACAGAGGCCACTGACTTGAAATTCAACCTTCCAAAGAATATGGTGTTCATTATGAGGAAGAAAAGGGAAATAAAGAAAGAAGAGATCCCACCAACTAATAATAATAATAATAATATATAATAACATAATAATAATAATTAATAATAATTAATAATAATAAAATAATAATAATAATCATAATGTAATAATAATAATAATATTAATAATATGTGGTTCATTTGGAAGAAGACAAAAGCCGACCAAAGGCAAAAGCCTGAACGCGGACCCGGTGTAAGAGTTCGTGTAAAATATGCATGAACGTTCGTTTATTATGGATCCGGGAGTTTTTTTTATGGGTTTGGCAAACGTTTGGGGATACTTTTTACGGCTAAAATGTTATTAAGGGCGCTCGCGCGCAAAATGGTGTTGAGACCCCAGACAAGGGTTGGGTTTGGAAGGCCCGTGGATAAAGCAGCAATGTCGAAAAGTTTGATCACGTACTGCTGTTAAACCCCCTCTCTCTCTCTCTCTCTCTCTCTCTCTCTCTCTCTCGTCTCTCTGCTCCTCCCCCTCTAATCTCTCTCTCTTATTACATGGTGTCTAAATTCAAACTTTGAAGCCTACAATATTCATGAGATCGTTATTATTATAGTACATAACTCACAAATTTTTGAACTGAGTAAGTCCCACTGACATGAAGATGAATTTTCCATCATTTCTGATAGAACGAAGAAAAACTTGTGCTACTCAGAGAACGAAGGCATAAGAAATTATATATGTATATATATATATATATATATAATATATATATATATATAATAATATAATAAAAGGAGCCCATAGAAACGCCAAAATATAGAGAAAAATACTTCTTTCAGAGACTGCTGTCTCTCTCTTCAGAAGAGAGAGACAGCAGTCTGAAATATAGTATTTTTCTCTCTATATTTTTGGCGTTTTTATGGGCTCATTTTATGAGATGGAATTCTGTTGAAACAGAACTTTTTTACCAGTCATATATATATATATATATATATATATATATATATATATATATATATATATATATATATATATTATATATATATATATATGTATATATATATACATATATATATAAACTAGTAAAATACACTATGCTTCAGTTTCCACAAATGATGAGCATTGAAGGTATTTCGAACTTGTTTGCTCATTAGCTTCCTATACACTTTGAAATCACTGATGTTTAAGCTGTTGGACAAACGTACGTGTTTCGTCTACTTTCATAGGATTTCTAAAGCAACGTATCAGTTCAAATGAAACTGCTTATGACGAGTATGTTTGTTCAGCAGCAGAATTTCGGATTTGATAGAGTCACCGAGCAGTAGCATTCATTTTTTTTCTATTATGCCAGTACATTTAATCTAACTAACATTGAGTTATTAAGTGACTAGAACGAAAACCACGAGATGAAGCTTCAATTAGAGGTTACAAACGCGTGATTATAGAATTAAAGTCACGGGATGAATGAAATGGCTTTTGAAGCATCTAATTATTTTGTGTAAGACCCACAGGAAGTCTGAAACGAATAACCACCCCATGCAATATGACATTTAAA
>NC_061087.1:100704186-100709186 GCF_015104395.2 Macrobrachium nipponense | reverse complement strand
GAAGGAAGATCAAATATTATGGAAAAGTTGGATTTTTTAATGTCAGAATTTCTGGAAATGAAAAAAAGAACAACATACCAGAACAGGAAAGAGACAATGGAAAATCCTTATTATTACCAATATTGAAGAGAAAACACAACGCAAACCATCATAGTGATGAATGCGCAGGGTTTAGTTACGAGTAACTCAAAAAGAAAAATAGAGTACTTAGAAGAACTAACCCAAATTGAAAAGAAAATAGTATAATGAATATAAGTGAAACCTGGTATTCCCAAGAGACTGGGAATGATGATCAAATAAAGGGTTCCAAACTTATAGATCAGATAGAAAAAATAGGAATCAAGGGGGAACCGCAATATATGGAAAGACAAAAACGAGGAAAAATATATGAGAAATATAGTAACTCAGAATGTGAACTAATAGCGGTAGAATTTGAATCTGAAAAATTAATGAACATAGTAATATATAGACCTCCTAATACTAAAGAGTTTGACTTAATAATAGAAAAATTGGATGATATATGTAGAAATCACAAGGGACTGGACTATTTGCTCATATCTGGAGACTTCAAACTTTCCTTTCGTAGACTGGAAAGAAACGAATAGGAGATTGTGGATGTACTTATACATATAAAAAAAGAGAGTAATAGTAGTGCAGAAGATAAGAGGCAATTCGAAAAGCTATTAGATATGCTACTAGAATACAACATTCAACAAATAAATCACCTGCCAACAAGAAAGGAAAATACTTTAGACCTAGTATTTGTGAACGAGATGAATTATGTTAAAGAAATAATAGTTTATAATGCGAGTATTTCAGACCATAATGTCATAGAATTAACAGTCCATTCCAAAGCAAGTGAAAACAGAGATAAGCAAGAAATGAAAAAGTGGGAAGGATATGGAAAATACAACTTCTACAGTAAAAATATAAAATGGTCAGAAATAAATGAAGAATTAAACAAAGATTGGGATAACATTTTCGTAAGTGATGACATAAGGGTAAATACGGAGATATTATATAAAATATTAGAGAAAATAGTAGATAAATATATACCGAAGAAGAAAAGTAAACATCAGTCATGCATACCAAGAGACAGAAGGATCTTGTTCCAGAAAATCAGAAAGTGGAAAAAAGGTCTTGCAAAAGAAAAAAATGCATGGAAAGTTATAGAACTAACAAGTAAGATAGCAAATGCAAGAAAAAACCAAGATTAATACAATCAAAAGAAAATGAAAAAAGGGACTTGGAAGAAAAAACCCTATTAAATATCAAGCAAAATCCCAAACTATTATACTCATATGCGAAGAAGATGAATAAAAGAAGAATAGAAATTGGCCCTCTAAGAATTGAAGGGAGATTAACGAATGAAAAAAAGGAAATTTGCAACATATTGGCAGAACGATATAAGAGAGAATTCACCCCTAGAATAGACAATGAAGATAATGATATAGAAGTAAGGGATGAAAATAGTGAATATTTAGCTGACATAGATATTAATGAAGCTGATATTGTGCAGGCTATTAATGAAATTAAAAATGGAGCTGCTGCAGGGCCTGATGGAGTGCCTGCTATTTTGTTAAAGAAAGTATTTCATTCTATCGCAAAGCCCCTTGCAATATTATTAAGACAAAGTGTAGATACAGGCAAGATTTATGATGAGCACAAATTAGCATATATTACCCCTACTTTCAAAAGTGGATCAAGACTAGAGGCAAGTAATTATAGGCCTGTGAGTCTAACATCACATATTATGAAAGTGTATGAAAGGGTAATGAAGAAAAATATTATGAAACATTTAATAAAAAATAATTTGTTTAATAAAAAGGACAACATGGTTTCGTACCCGGAAAAAGTACACAAACCCAACTGTTAGTCCACCGTGAGAACATATTCAAAAATATGAAAAGCGGAAATGAAACAGATGTGGTTTATCTAGACTTTGCAAAAGCTTTTGACAAAGTAGACCATAATATATTAGCGAAGAAAATTAGAAAACACAATATCGTGGATAAAGTAGGAAGATGGTTAAAAGAATTTTTACACAACAGAAAACAGATAGTTATTGCAAACGATGAGAAATCGGATGAAGCCAAGGTAATATCCGGTGTGCCACAAAGGTACGGTGTTAGCTGCAATACTGTTTGTTATTATGATTGAAGACATAGACAGTAATGTTAAGGATTCGGTAGTGAGTAGTTTCGCAGATGACACAAGAATAAGTAAAGAAATTACTTGTGATGAAGATAGGAACGCTCTACAAAGAGACCTTAACAAAGTATATGATTGGGCAGAGGTAAATAGGATGGTATTTAACTCTGATAAATTTGAATCAATAAATTATGGAGACAGAGAAAGAAAGCTATATGCATATAGGGGACCTAATAATGAGACAATCACAAATAAGGAAGCAGTTAAAGACCTTGGTGTGATGATGAATAGGAACATGTTATGCAATGATCAAATAGCAATTCTGTTGGCAAAATGTAAAGCAAAAATGGGAATGTTGTTACGGCACTTCAAAACAAGAAAAGCTGAACACATGATTATGCTTTATAAAACATATGTTCGTAGTCCACTTGAATATTGCAATATGATATGGTACCCACACTATCAAAAGGATATTGCACAAATAGAGAGTGTACAAAGGTCCTTTACAGCTAGAATAGAAGAAGTTAAAGACCTTGACTACTGGGAAAGACTGCAATCCTTAAAATTATATAGTCTAGAAAGGAGAAGAGAACGCTACATGATAATTCAGGCATGGAAACAGATAGAAGGAATAGCAGAAAACATCATGGAACTAAAAATATCAGAAAGAGCAAGCAGAGGTAGATTAATAGTGCCCAAAACTATACCAGGAAAAATAAGGAAAGCACACAGGACATTAATCCACTACGCACCAGCATCGATAATGCAGCGTCTATTCAATGCGTTGCCAGCTCATCTGAGGAATATATCAGGAGTGAGCGTAGATGTGTTTAAGAATAAGCTCGACAAATATCTAAACTGCATCCCAGACCATCCAAGATTGGAAGATGCAAAATATACCGGAAGATGTACTAGCAACTCTCTGGTAGACATTAGAGGTGCCTCACACTGAGGGACCTGGGGCAACCCGAACGAACTGTAAGGTCTGTAAGGTAAGGTAAGGTAAGGTCTCTCTCCCCGTTACTAACGATTTCTTTTCAAAGGTAGGAGAGACGCTAAAAGGGACTTAAGGTCCTTTGCATATCTATAAAGTTCGGTTTTATTCTCTGCATAGTAAGTAGGTTGAGAGAGAGAGAGAGAGAGAGAGAGAGAGAGAGAGAGAGAGAGAGAGAGAGATGAACATACTACCCAACCTGTTGCCCTCACGAAAGGTCTAGAAGGCGGTTTCATCGTCTCTCTCTCTCTCTCTCTCTCTCTCTCTCTCTCTCTCTCTCTCTCTCTCTCGGGATATATACATTTTCATGCCTCACATTTTATCTACAACTGTATTGATTCTTTGTTGCTTCTATGTTTAGAGAGAGAGAGAGAGAGAGAGAGAGAGAGCAGGTATGACTCAAGTTAGTCAATTTTCGTTACAGTTCATCAGAACGATATTCATTATGGTGCATTAAGTACATCACTTGAAATATTACAAGTGTAATTGCATACTGAGATTTTTAAATCAGATTTTTTTTTTTATTTATCTCATCTTGACCTAAATCCCGAAATAGAGTCTGAAATACATTGAAAGTGTAGTTATCCTACAGGAAATGAGAAATGGAAAAAGAATTACAATTTCATCTTAAAATACTCCAGGAACCAGCTCTTGCTTTTTAGCAGGTAAGAGCAAGTTGCTCGGTAAGGCAACGTAAAACACCTGTCACAATTAGCAGATATAAATTCTTTCCAATTGCACCGAGTGTATCGTAAAAATGAAGAGAGCCTTTCCCACCAAACCTCAAAAAGAAAAAAGAAAAAACAAAAACAAAAACAAAACTCTTAAAGGTATCTAGGTGCTTTACAACTAACTCAGTTTCACTTAATTGTATCTGGTCATAACTTCCTCAAACTGGCGTTTTGAAAAGTTTCTCGAGTTTCTTGGGTTATTCTGCTTCGTATCTCAACGCAGGAGAGATGAAGCCCCTTCGTCAAGGAGGTTAATTTCACCGTCTCTCAGGCGACTTGTGTTCCTCGCTTCTTTGTTTATGAGTTTTACCTGGGCAGCCAAAAGTTCAGTTAGTGTCACGTGCTACTAATAGCAAGTGGCGTTTGGCTTTAGCAACAGAGTGGACCTTATTTTATGAGGAAGTAATTGCAAAAATCCATAATATATATATATATATATATATATATATATATATATATATATATATATATATATATATTATATATATATATATATATATATAGTCTAACAAAAGTAATACATATACTTAGCAACTCAAACTGAGTGTTGCCAAAAGATACACTCACACATTTTTCGTATATCTTTTGGATTCCCGGAAACTCATTAACAAGAGATAGTATTACCTATTCAGAATACTTATTACTATTCCGCTCTTATTCATTTCATCAGCTGCCGTACTTAAGTATCTTCACTTTATTCTGGTGCTCGTAATAAGTTTTTTGAGAATTTCTTTTTATATTAATCTGCTGCTCTTACTAACCAATCCTTAATTTTTTTACTATGAAATAATAAAAACGTTTAAGAAAAAGGCACTCATATTTCAGCCAAAGTACTAAATTTCATAAAGATATAAACGTCCACAAATCACGCTTGAAAAACAAAGTAGAATTTATATTATATATTTTATATATATATATATATATATATATTATATATATATATATATATATATATATGTGTGTGTGTGTGTGTGTGTGTGTGTACACGCACACATACATATACATATATATACATGTATATATATACATATGCTTTTACACGCACACACATACTACATATACATATATATATAGGTATATATATATATATATATATATATATATATATATATATATATATATAT
>NC_061087.1:100694186-100699186 GCF_015104395.2 Macrobrachium nipponense | reverse complement strand
TTTCATTTACAATAAATTACAAAACTATTATTAATAATGAATCTACTAGCGGTACCACTATCTCAAAATCGTTCTTCATTCAAGGCTTGGAAAGGATTCGTCTGATGTACTATTAGTTAAACTATTGTTACTGACATATTTAAAACCACAATGAACAACCAAATTTACATAATATTCTCAATAACATCCGGAATATTATACAATATCGTGAAATATCCAGATATGCATAAATTACAGTCTTCCAGATCATTTCTAAAAAGAATACTTCACTTTTTTAAATACATTTATTTGCACCAGAATTTCGGAATTCATATTTGATCTCGCCTTTGGTGAAAATACGTAGTAATGATGTCATAACTATACCCTTCATTTCGAAATTCTATATATATAAAAAATATCTAATTAAGGATTGCAAAGTAACATTCCAAAATCGCAGAGAATTCGGAATTAGTGTTTTCATCCAATGGAATGAATTCTTATTTATTGGGTGACGATCTTTTAAGCAAGTTTTATCACGTCCATGGATATAAAATGAAATTAGATAAAAAAAAAAAATAATGAAGCAATATCTCTCAAAAGGAAAATTGCCCACCATAAGTTTGTTAGTATATTGGTACTTCAACAACCTTGTGGATAATAATCATCAAGACTTGTATCTTTCCCTTTACATAAAAAAAAGGTAAGAACATTAAATGGAATTAGACTGATAAACTAACACTCTTCCCTAATATATAATATATTAGGGAAGTGTCAACTAGTGATCAAAATTGTTTTAATGTTCTTACATAAAAACTAGTATTTTCATTGTCTTTTAATGCATGCATATATATATATATATATATATATATATATATATATATATATATATATATATAATTTGGCCCAGAATGAAAACACATTTTAACAGCAATTATCCAAATACAAAAGAAACTATATAACCCAGAGGACTGGAGCCAGTTAAGTCAGTCATGAAAGTGTGTTTATGAACGACAAATCTGAACTTGGGTCTAACCTACTACTATAACCTCGAACACTTTTACTTTTCGTCACAGGGCAAACTATGGACAACGCCACCCATTTCAATCAGAGCGGACCCTTGCAACCATTGCTGGACTATGTTCATGACGTGTGCCAAAATAGTAGTGACGTTGGTGACGGTGATGGTGATGGTGATGGTGATGGTGATGGTGATGGTGATAGCAGGATGATAAGGAAGGGACCTCAACAGCATTCTGGTAATTTGAATAGTTGTGTTGATAAATTAGCATATTAAATGGTAGTAAAGTTATATATATATATATATATATATATATATATATATATATATATATATATATAATAAAAGGAGCCCATAAAAACGCCAAAATATAGAGAAAAGAAATACTATATGTCATAGACTACTGTCTCCCTCTTCAGGAAGATTCATCTACCTGAAGAGGGAGACAGCAGTCTCTGAATTATAGTATTTTCTTTCTATATTTTGGCGTTTTTATGGGCTCCTTTTATTAGATGGAATTCTGTTGTAACAACATTTTTACCAGTACACACACACACACACATATATATATATATATATATATATATATATATATATATATATATATATATATATATATATATATATATATATATATATATATATATAATATATATATATATATATATATATATACTTCTTTTAAAACCCATCTAAGTATATATCACAGCCTCCCAGAAACGCTTATTTTTCATCCCCCTGGGTACATACAATCAACCATAAACACACACACACACGCACACACGTACACACGCACACACATACACACGCACACACACAGACTGGTGCATCACCTTGTTCTTGCAACTTTGTTTTACGAACTGCCATATCAGCTTAACAAGTCAGTTATCAACCACTTTATTCTGCGCCCACACCTGATCACATTCAGTAACCCTCAAGGCCTTATATATCATTCTTTCACCGGATTTGTGGAAAACACCAGTACTCATGTGGGGAGTTTCCACTTAATTTCGTTCACGTGTCACATCGCTCACAATACTCAGCTTTCCAAAGCACGTGTCAAAATGCGACGAATATAAAGAATAAATTAAATACACAAGATAACATATAGTATATAGCTTTGCTACTAAATTTCGCCAGATTCGTCATTTTACCAACGTACCGAACGAAACATTCCAAAACTAGCAATGACGACAGGACTGAAAACCCTCACGTGATATCCGGAAGCAATTAGCAATGACCGTTCGTGAACGCCGCTATCTCGGAGAGGTTGGTACGCCTGAAACTTCCCGTGTCCCTTTAAACCACAGTACAAATCTAAATTTCGTTGGCGTTAACGGTTCTAATGAGCCGACGTTATTAGCCTAATTATGATAACGTTATTCTGGATAATGTCAGTGAAAAATATCAAAACATATTGTCTCTTAACTGCACCAAGTGAGCTTTAGAACGCGGCTGAAAACTAGGTCTATATCTAGGCCTATATCTGGGTGTCTCAATCACACGTGTGTTAAAAAAATATCGAAATATCAACCGAAATCGCGAAATAAAAAAAATATGCAGCACTTACCTTTCTCACCCTAGGCCTATGTGATTTCCCCGTTACAGTTTCTCCTTCAGGATTTGATTGATGGTTGAATTCTGCCGTTTTAAATTATCCAATTAAGTTATCCACATTCCACAACTTCATCGTAACATCTGCATCCATTATCGAGTGCTCAGGCGGTTTTCGTAGTTGATATCTGGGCTTACACGATGACGTAGGCTTTGAGTCTTTCCAAACCTTGCAGAAGCACCTCCGGTAGTTGTGCCTGTAACAGTTACAGCGACTTTCAATTAGTTGGTTGATAAACTTGAAGTATTTAATATAGTTCAATTGCATGCAAGATTTTCAACATATCGAGAACCAGCTTGCCTCTGCGCTCTGAATAGCAAGGACGAAAGTGGTTGAGAGCTAGGCCTATATAAGTTACATCATACACCAAATATTAAGCCATTTATAAGACAATAGGTTTACTAGGTAAGTGACCCTCGATTTAAATTAACTGTTATCCACGACTGCAATCTGTTTCCCTAAGTCGTTGCTTTCTTCAGATTACCAAAACCAGTTCTTGAATAGACACAATGATCATTCAAGGAAGGTTGCTTACCATGCTTGAAGCCGGTTGACCAGTACCCGGCTTATTATAAAAGTATTTATTACACCGCACATGTTCATTTGTCTTGGCGCTTTTTTTATTGTAGTTTCGTTCAAATTTAAGATATCTATAATCTTACACACTACAACAAGTCCACATTGCCGAATACCATACAACGCAGGAGCAGAATAATTCGTACTTTCACACCACCAAAGGTTATACCCTACTGAATGGCCGAAAGTTGGTAACTCCTCTCTGTCTGTGAGTGACATCTGGGAGGTATGATTGTGACGTCATCAGTCTACCTGTATAAAAGTGTATAGAGTTGTGTTTTAATGCTATTGCAATCATGAACTGCGAGTTGAATTGTATTTTAATTCTATTAAAGCTGTATGTCGTGTTTATTTTATTTTGGCTTGTATATATACTGAGAGATTCTAATGTATTGGGTAATAGGTAGTAAGTATTGTATATGTAATTGTATATGCATTGAATATATATATATATATATATATATATATATATATATATATATATTTATAACGGATGATACACGATAAACTATCTAATTAAGTAAATTTGTACATTTTCAATTACAGTATTTCAACAAGAGAGAGAGAAGAGATGAGAGAGATGAGAGGAGAAGGTTATCAATGTATATAATTCTTAACCATATAGAACATAATATCTAGTACAGGTGAGCACATCCGATAATAGGCCACAAACCCATCAAACTCGTGCATTTCTCTCTCAAGTGATTCTTAATTCTAGGCAAAGGTGCCAAATTCGACAACTGGGATGGGCCCCCCGGACACATGGGAGATCCCATAGCCGAATTTTGTAAGTATGATTATGCAGTACATTATTTGTTGGTCATATCCTTCCTTCCATTAGTAGGATACTGAAATATTATTTTTTTTTTAATTATTATTAATGTTTCAGCTAAAATATTATTATTATTATTATTATTATTATTATTATTATTATTATTATTATTATTATTATTATTATTATTATTATTAGTGTTTTAAAGTTTAGATTCATGGATGTTATGTATTTTCTAAAAATAATACATATTAATTTTTAAACATTATAACTGTTTGATAGCGATTATATTAGTGAATATATTATAGCAGTGAATATATTGTTACAAAAACAGAGAACTTGTAAATATATGATCAAAAGCATCTTCAAGCACCTGCGTATTACGCATTTCCTAGCAATCTTTAAGCAGTTATCATAGTCTAAGTATGCCACATCTATCCTGCTATGATATAATTTACCCTGAGAGTGACATATCAGCTGGTTATTTCATGTGTGTAGAGTATAACTCTCGGCTATTCCATTGAGGATTAAGAGATGTGTGTTTCTGGTGATAGAAGTTCACTCTCGACGTGGTTCGGAAGTCACGTAAAGCCGTTGGTCCCGTTGCTGAATAACCACTGGTTCCATGCAACGTAAAAACACCATACAAACAAACAAACAATATAAATCACTTCTGGTTGCATTTTCCCAAACAGGTGAGGTCGTTTCCATCGTCTTGCAACCAATGGGTGAGTTCCAATTTCCTTATATTTTAGAGGACCTTGAATACTTTTTTTATTTATCATTCTATACGGATGGAACGTAATGGAATATAGAGCTTAGGTCAAAGTCACGGGGACCTATGAGGTCATTCGGCGCTGAAACGGAAACTCGCAATACAAAAGTTTGAAAGGTGTAACGGGAGGAAAACAACAAAGGAGTTGCACTATGAATCAATTGTTAGGAGAGTGTGGAAAGGAAGATGGAAGAAAGAGAATATGAAAGGAGGTACAGAAAAATAAATGAAAGGGTTTGCAGTTAGGGGCCGAAGGGACGCTGTA
>NC_061087.1:100684186-100689186 GCF_015104395.2 Macrobrachium nipponense | reverse complement strand
GGAATATTCTTTCTTCATTATTTTTTTTCATATGGTGGTGGTACTCTGTGCGCATGCGCGGAGTACTTCTTGAAGAGGTATATAAGGGGCCTTCGGACGGCATGGATTATCATACTAATCTCTTCTGGCTTCCAGTAATCATCTCTCCTAAAAGTAAGTAATATATTATGTGGTTGGTTTTGTATTTTGAAAATTGACGTATTCCAAATAACCTACACAAAATATTGTTAAGATTTATATATATATATATATATATATATATATATATATATATATATATATATATATATGGTATATGTGTGTAAACGCGTAAATACTATCGCCTATTAGAATGCCAATATGCCAATCAATTATGCTTTTACCAAAGACTTGAATTTAATATGTGAGATATTTTCTCTCTCAAAACACTATCCACTCGTTTGGAGGTATTCCAATTTCTCTCACGGGAAAAAAAGGATAAAATCAGCCAGTTTACACTAAATGATCTCACACATTCAAAGCGCGTACACTCAATGAATCATTCATTCATGCACTTGTATCGCCCTAACGTAACTGATTTTAAAGTTGTGTTTAGAATTAAAAGAATTAGAACCGGAATAACATTCACTTTAGGTTTTGAGAAAAATAATCCACCATAAATTCATCTGAATAGTTATTTCTACATATGTTTTTATCTTTTGCAGTTATAGAAAATGCTATTATATTTAAAAGAAATTTCTTTTAAATTTTAGGTATTAGTGTGTTACGTTTTGTGTATAAAGCAAGGTTTAAGATCATTCGTTACATAATACCAAAAGAAAATTATCTACGTATTTATTAGCAATTCAGAAAAAATATAGAATACGGAATTAATAACGACAAATGGATTTCAAGATTCATAAATAGTTGGCGAATTCAGCAAAATTTTGATGTATAAAAAAAAGTTTATTCTAGGCATAGTCAAAATCAGTTGATGGAGGGCAGCTGTATCCCTAACAAGAGCTTAAAATCTTTATTAAAAGTATTGAGAATTTTTATTCTTAAATAAGTCAATTAGCGCAAGCTAGCAATTAGCGGTGTATAAGCGGACCTTTTGAAAGCAGAACTCCACTTCTAAGTTGCTTGAAGTAATTCAAGTGTTGCTTGACAGCGCGGGAAAATTACGTTACGTTACAGAACGACTCATAATTATAATTTTTGCCTGAAGTTAATAAATGTCTTAACACTTGGGGGCAACTCGACCGGAGGTAATTGATAATCTTAAAGACCTCAAGCAAGAGTTGTGGCTTCTTAATTAAAGAGAGTTTGTCTAACTGTCTGAAAATCAAAGCAGTCAGAATAATTTAGATGGTTTGATTCAATTTAAAATTATAAACGGTTTCGGGGAACTTAATCGCTCATTGTCTGTTAAACGCGAAGTTACTTAATGCTTTTCTCTTTATCTGATGATATAGTTGACGTAAAAATATATATATATATATATTATATATATATATATATATATATATATATATATATATATATATGTATATATATATATATTATATATATATATATATATATATATATATGAATAATTATCACATCGAACCGTGATCCATTTATATATCAATTCAAGCTACAAATGTCCTTTAATATCTAAATTCACTTTACCTCCCAAATGATATATTTTCATATATGTACCGAAGGGGAATTTTTAAGTTGATAACAATTTCGTCCCCCCATGGGATCGAACCACCGTCCAGGTGGACGGGGACGAAATCAGGACAGTCAGTGACTGATTGGATAGCGTCACTGACTGACTGTCCTGATTTCGTCCCCGTCCACCTGGACAGTGGTTCGATCCCATGGGGGGACGAAATTGTTATCAACTTAAAAATTCCCCTTCGGTACATATATGAAAATATATCATTTGGGAGGTAAAGTGAATTTAGATATTAAAGGACATTTGTAGCTTGAATTGATATATATATATATATATGTGTGTGTGTGTGTGTGTGTGTGTGTGTGTGTGTGTACAGAGTCTCACTTAAACAGGATGGTATCTAACAGAGATTTCATTCACAAGTCACAAGCTTTCAAGGACTAACTGTCCCCATTGTCTGTTAACCGTGTGTATGTTTGTGTGTATGTGTATTATGTTATTGCTGTATGTTACAGCCCATTTCTGTCAAGTAGAAATGAATGTCATTTACGATATAACTGGGTTACAAATGCAAGAATATTAATAATCATTACAATTTTACACGAACTCAAATAAGGCAGAGAACTTGTCCATACACTAGATCACTCACAATCCACTTCAAATTACGGGCAATAATTACAGACTGAAGAAGCCTTGATGGTGTTCATGTCACCTTTATATCACAGTGCTTAGGAAAAAGTTTTGTGCTAATTAAATAATAACCGCTACCTGTTACTTCGTTGTAAAACTGATGTCAGTTTATTACGTAAGATTAACGATCTAGTTTCAATAAGTTGTAATTGCAACTAGGATGACGTAGGTTCAAGGAAGGGAACCTTGCGGGTCTATGACACTTATTAATATCCTAGAAATCTCACGATTCATTTTGACCCACTAATTCCGTTGAATTTACTAAGATACGAAACCACTGACAAATAATTTAATACGGTCGTTTAATTTCTAAATATTTATAGATAATATTTCTATATACGGAATTTTTCATTTCATTCCCATAACATCTCATTATAATTTATTTTTTGATAGGTTAACAGATTTCTATAATTAGTACTAATTACTTTGAATTCAAGTATTACAAAGAATTCCCATTCCTAAATCCCCCCCATTATTCCTAATTCCACTGATTGTCTTTCAGGCTTTATGTAGAATTCCCATTCCTATAACTAAGTTACCATTATTACTAATTAAACTCGAATTTCTTCAGCTCCTTAGGATGAATTCCCACCTCCTGACCCGATTCCCATTATTGCTAATTATATGGAATTTCATTCAGCCCTTTAAGATCAATTCCCTTTCCCAAACCAGAGTCCCATTATTGCTAATTACACAGAATGTCTTTCCGACCATACGTAGAACTCCCATTCCTAAAATGGATTCCCATTCCTAAACCAGATTCCCGCCATTACAGATGCATCGCAACACACTCTTCGCATTGGCTCTGGCGTTCTGCGCCCTCCACATGGCCAACTCTGTCCTGATTCTGGAATCCTCCGGAGTGGCCTCCCTGGCCATTCCAGCCGTCACTCTCACCACCGGCACCATCGGCGTGGGCGTGACCTCCTCCGCGGCAGCCGCTGCCGCTCTGGCGGGCGTCGGAGCCCTAGCGGCGGCGGGCGTCATCGTGGCGGCGAGAGCCGCCAGCGGGAACGGAAAGCGCTCCGCCCCGACCTGCCTCCCGGTCAACAATCCCGAGCTCTTCATCACCTTGGCCGCGAACTCGGACAAGCTCGGCTGCGGGATGCGACTCGTCTGCGAACTGGAAGCCACACCCGACGAGGCCCTCACCCAGGACGAGAAGCTCATCCTGGCCCTCTTCGGCCGCGCCCCTCTCCCCGTCAACTTCGAGGAGCTCAACACGCCCAAGGCCGGCTTCCAGTACGCGGCCTTCGTGGGATCCAAGGCCGGCTCCGCCTCCGAATGCGCCAGCGTCTTCAACGCGTGCCCCTTCGATCGCGCCACCATGATCGAGGCGTTCCACAGGAGCGGCACTAACGCCCTCTGAGTTCAGTCGTTCATTTGCTGGTCAATGAAGTGTCATTTTTTCTCTTTTGTCTTCTCCGGTCTTATTTTTATTCAGCAATTTTTATTTCAACGTCACGAATCTTTGTTATAGCCTTAGTCATGTCTTCGGGTTTATATTGTTCTTCCTTCGGTAGTGACTGTAGTTTTTTTTCGATATTGCTCCTGCTTGTAGTCAATTATTTTTCTAATAAATAAGAATTTTTTTCGTTATGTAGTCGTTTTTATTGCAAACTTGACCTGCCAGCTGTACCCGTCTGAGAGAGAGAGAGAGAGAGAGAGAGAGAGAGAGAGAGAGAGAGAGAGAGAGTTATGACATCTGTATTAGTGAAAACAAGTTTATTTCCCATTCAATACGATCGGTGATCTTTTACAAAACCGACCAGTTGCAGATTAATAAATGAATGATTTTCAAAATATAATGATTATTCCCCATTATCATAAGTATTGGTTATCAGATTAGCTCAAACATTATAAAGTATATTGACGTTAATACTGCATCTTAAAAGATATAATAGAAAACATTACCAATTCCATCAACTTGCATATGTAATTTATACGATGTTAAGCATGAACAAGGAATGACTGGAGTATTACCAAATAATATTCAATAATTTTCCCAGAAATACTGTCCAAAGTTTAGTAGTTATTTGAAACAAAACTAGAAAACTTATTTATAAATCCCACAAAATCTTACACTTAATTAAAATTAACTGGATCATAACATTCCAATTTTATGCAGTTTCAACTAAAACTAATGATATCTGAAGTCTGCTAACGAATATGCTTCTTTAAACATTACAGAATAGTTGTAAATCAAGTGATATATATATATATATATATATATATATATATATATATATATATATATATATATATATATATATATATATATATATATATATATATATATATATATATATATATATATATATATATATATATAATATATATATTATATATATATATATATATATATATAGATATATTTACTTTTATAACATATAGTTGGTTACAAAGGAAATATCTTCAATGAAATTGTTTGCAGTACCAAGGCGCAATGAATTCTAAATAAACTGATGCTATTAAAGGTACCGCTCTAGGAACCGCTATACAGGTGTTACTATATCCATTACCTGGGTCATAAGTATACTAAAACCACCAATTTTGTTGGTCCCGTCTTATCACCGTGACCTCATTTAATACGACCAACGTTAAAAGCCAACACGTAATTGTTGGATATATGTTAACTTCTTCTTCTTCTTCTTCTTCCCAGCCTTATTCTTATTCGGGGTCGCCG
>NC_061087.1:100676686-100679186 GCF_015104395.2 Macrobrachium nipponense | reverse complement strand
ATAATCATCAATGTTAGCAGATGTATATTAGCCAACTGCCTTGCAAGCTTGATCCTTCATTGCAAAATCACCTAGAGAAACAGGGAAGAAACATCACCAAGAAATTCTGTTACTATAAAAATCATTGATTTTATTGATCCAACTTTTGGCAATTGATTGCATCCGGATGATCATCTTTACCATCAATTCTCTCCATTCCACGACAACCCTTAGATCAAATCTCTCAGAAATTGACAGATTTCAACGATTCTCTGTACCACCAACCAATACGAACTTCCTGCTCTGTCTTTTTGCTGATCACTCAATGGCAATTGTATTTGTACGACTCTAATCTGCCTCAGGAACTTGTATGGCTGAAAGAGCTCATAAACCTTTAGGCAGTCTACGGATTCATTCACAAAACTGTAATATTGATCAAAGTCCCCATCGTTTGGGGTCATTTTATGGAGTCGAAAGGTCGTTATGGAGAATGGAAGGAAGGTAAGCAAGTTTACTCGTATTATGGAGTCAAAGCCTTGTTTAATACATTTATAGGGCACGTGTACAGATAGATACCTTTGCGTGTATGTATATATGTATGTTGTATGTATGTATGTGTATACATATACATATATTTATATATATGTGAATTTTTGTTACATATACCGTGACAGTTTCAGATTCATTCAGAAATATTAGCCAGAAATTTCGAATAATATCCAATTCACTATACCTCGGGAATTACTTACGTCCAAAGGAAATTGTAAGTGATAAGCGCTTATTCATCAGTTTGAATCGAGTCCACTGATGAGGAAGCACTTGTTATATATAATTCCCCTTGGATGTCGTAAGTTATCCCCCAGATGAATAGTGAGCTGGATATTAATTGAAATTTGTGGGTAGTATTTGTGGATATATATATATATATATATATATATATATATATATATATATATATCACACATTCCATAGATAAAATAAGAGGCACGTTTGTAGGTCCTGACCGGTTTCGACTTTATTTCCAAGCCATTGACGTGCTTATATCAGGATCGAACCCCAGTCTCCCAAATAAAAGGCTGGGACGCTACCAGTTCACCCACATCGCTTACTGATATAACTATATATATATATATATATATATATATATATATATATATATATATGTGTGTGTGTGTGTGTGTGTGCGTGTGTGTGTGTGTATAGCTATATATATACATTTATGCATACCACCCAAAAATATTAAACAATTTCTGCCCAGTAATATGCCCAAGTAAACATTCCTACAACTCATGTATACAACTCCATATACAATTGCGTCAACGTCTTTGATTTATAAGGAGGCCCGTCTAGGCAGGGTGAAAAGAAGAATATAAATAAAGTTCCATATCTCTTTGTGCCTCGTTAACCAAAGATGAAACACGAATTTTCAACAACAACAAAAAAAAAATTGCTACATAAATGGTTGAAACTGAATGTCTGTGAAACCTTCAGCAGTTCTCAACAGCTACAATCAATATTTCGCGAAGCAACAGCCACCTCAACGTAACGCTAAATATATATATATATATATATATATATATCTATATATGATATATATATATATATATATATATATATATATAGATATATATATATATATATATATATATATATATATATATGTATATACACATACATATATAATATATATGAACACGTACCTATGTAACAGTAAGATATTACGCATGAAATATTTTCACTTTCAAATGTATATACATATATACATACTATAATATTCCATTTGGTTGTAAGTTATTTATTCCAAAGATAAAATGAAATCGATATAAGTAGGTTTTACAAATATATATATATATATATATATATATATATATATATATATATATGTATATTAGATATATACTAGCACACACACATATATAAACATATATATAAATATATATATATATATATATATATCATATATGTATATACATGTATACAAATGTATACAAATAGGAGAAAGAATGTGTTTCTATATGCACAGTACCTGACAAACCTTTAGGCATGACCTCTCATGCAAAAAACTATATCACAATTTATGAATAAAGACGACGCCAATAATCACCTGAGGACCAAGTCTGTCTGTCTGTCTGTCTTTCTGTCTGTCTGTCTGTAGATCGAAGAAGTCCTCGAAGGTTTTCAGTCGTTACCGAAAGGTCACCATTGAAGCTGCAAGGGTAGAGAAGGTATCATATCGGATCCTCCCCCTTTCCATTGTCTTCCCATCCCAATATAACACCGAGGCGCTCCATCGGAAGGAATCATTGTCTCCACATCAACCGATCAGGTAAGAACTCGATTTCTGAACAAATTTCCGTTTTTTTCTGTTCGAAAAGGTGTGGTGTGTTTTGGCTGACTTGTAAGATTTAGGCTGTCAAGCCAGGCCCTTGGGCACTTCAGACAGTGAAAATGGGGAGTTGGAGTGGTTGGACAGCAGAGATCAAGCGATCCAGAGAATGAAAGAAATGACATCCAGTGATCC